>NC_057810.1:193899782-193918766 GCF_018294505.1 Triticum aestivum | reverse complement strand
TTTGAGCTGTCGATAGGGGGAGGCGCGGGGGGCGTGGGGGGGAGGAGGGAGGTGGGGGGGAGATACTGAGGAAATTTGATGGGTGGGGATGTGGTTGGAGGAATAAATTCTGAAATCGCGTGCCTAATGAAAATTTCGCTGCGAAACTTGAAACTTGGGCGGGGGAAACACACAACACAGACAAAGCGTGTAAAATACTCGTGTGCGAGAAAATAGAAAATTGGCAGTTCCCGTCTCCAAAAAAATGTACACGTGTAGTTGACTTTTTCGGTCAAGCAAAAAATGCACACGGGTATGGCATAGAAACCGTGTGTTTTGTGATCTTCTAATGATTAACGCAAAAAGCGCACATGGTCACACATGCTAATCAACGCTCAAAGCCCTCAAAGGATGCTCATTGTACGTTAATACTACAAACTAAAAGTACTACTAGTAATTTGCTCTAATACTACAAACTTAATCTATTTCTCACATGCTGCCATCGGGGCATGCTGGCTAGATGCCGGTGTTCTCCTTCCTGGCCTTGTAGGCGGCAGCCAACCGTGCTTCGATCTCCGCCAAGCTCTCGTCATCACGGCATGCGGCCTCTTCTTTCTTGCGGCAGCGGGACTCTCTTGTCTTGACTGCTTTCTGCTTTTTCTGATCCTCCTATGTGTCTTTGGCCACCTCTAGATCCACTGCCCATTTGGCCATGGCAGCCTCAAAGTCTGCCCACATAACTGTGTGGACGCCGGTGGCGATGAACTCGGCGCGGTGAGATGCCGTCGCTTCCTTACCATGTGTGCGTTCGTGGGCGGCAAGGAACGCGGTGTGACAGGATGCCATCGCTTCCTTACTGGTTACTGTGCGCCGCGGTGCCATGAACAACGCTTGGAGAGAGCTCTGGGACGGAGGGGCCGGGCAGCCATACAGTGTGGTGGTTTTCAAGAGCTCAATGACAAACGACAAAGGAAATTTGGCTTCCCTTACAATTTTGCTCGTTCATTATCGCACACAGTTCATCTCGGTCACTTCCGGAAACAGTGTGCGCTGAGGCTATGGTGTGTTGCGCGTTATGATTGGTCAGAACCCCAGCCACACGGATCGCGCGTGTGCACCCTAGGATGCACCGCGATCGAACGACAATCCATGTCCTACACATCACATCCGTGCAGCTGTAGATAGATTGGATTTATATGCGCCAAATGTCTATAAAATGCACATAATCCCTTAATATGCTAAATGAGCCCGAAAAAATGCCAAATTTGAACACAGTGGTTTGCAGGGTGTATGTTCTTCGTAGTTGGATTCCCCTTCGTAGTTGAAAAAAACTCCAGGGAAAAAACAAAGAAAATTTGGATTCCCCTTCAATGTTGGTGATTTCCCTCTCGAAAGCATGGAACTTCCCCGACGATGGTTCGATTTATGAAGGGCGTGCATGACGACATAAGTCAGACCTTCTCAAATTTTCACCAGGGCATGGTGAGGGCATACCATGGCACTACCATACGTCATGTTTTTCAATCATTTATTTCATTTTTTCTATAGTTTAAACCCCAATAAACAAACATTTGTGGTTGACTATTGCCACACATTTCATCTAAATATCTGCCCATTCCTTGTAAAAGGCATGAGAATTTACTAAATGGCACGAGCACCATTTTCTAAACCGTTCTTGCGCACCCTTTCATGCACCAATTGTTTGAACTTGAATTATGTGCATTAATGCCTAGAAAATGCACATAATCCCCTAAATATGGTAAATGAACCCGGAAAAGTGACAAATTTGAACGTGGTGATTTGCAGGGTGTATGTACATCTTAGAAAAAAAACTCATGGAAAAAGGACAAAGGAAATTTGGATCCCCCTTCAACCTTGGTGATTTCCCTCTCGAAACCACGAACCTTCCTCGGTGATGGTTCGGTTTATGAAAGGCATGCATGACGACATAAGGATAACATTCTCAAATTTTTACCAGGGCATGGTGAGGCCATACCATGGCACCACGCCAGGCGTCATGTTTTTCAAGCATTTATTTCATTTTTTGTATATCCAGTAAACGACGCGTTTATGGTTGACTATATATTTCCACACATTTCCTTGAAATATCTGTCCATTCCTTGTAAAAGGCATGAGAATTTACTAAATGGCACAAGGATGGTTTTCCAGACCGTTCTTGTGCACCTTTTCATGCACCGATTGTTTGAATTTGAATTATGTGCATTAATGCCTAGAGAATGCAAATAATCCCCTAAATATGGTAAATGAACACGGGAAAGTGTCAAATTTGAACGTGGTGATTTGCAGGGTGTATGTTTATCATAGAAAAAACTCATGGACGAAGGACAAAGGAAATTTGGATCCCCCTTCAATCTTGGTGATTCCCCCTCGAAGCCATGGAACTTCCTCGGTGATGGTTCGATTTATGAAAGGCGTGCATGAAGACATAAGGATAACATTCTCAATTTTTACTAGGGCACAGTGAGGCCAAACCATGGCACCACGCTTGGGGTCATGTTTTCCAAGCATGTATTTCATTTTTGTATACATTAATTCCGGGTTCATTTGGCCTTTTCTATACATTATTTGAATTTCTGGGCATTTAATGTGCATAGTTCAAATTTGAACTACAAGCACATGCTCCACTGCACCAAAGTTGGTTCAAAAATCACATGTGTGTGCTTGGGTGAATTTCTAGGTCCCATGCAAGAAATGGGAATGAAATTCGAACATCTGGGCATCGTGGCTCGGCCGGAAAGATTGAGAAACTTGGTTTTTTAATTCATGTAAATCCAAAACATGCCTGGAAATCATGAAACTTGGCATGGTGTCATGACATGGCACCAACATGCTGCGGTAATTTTTTTGGCTGAATTGGGACAAGCTTTGGTATAAGCTACTTGCAAACCGGAGCTTCTCTCAAGAAGGCTCGTGGTTCCGAGAGGGAATGTGTCACCTCTGTGTGCGAGACGACATACATACACGTACTGCCTTCTCCTGCCTTAATTTGTTTACACAGGTAGATTAGACAAAATAGAAGTATCGTGCTAAATTTTGGAATTATTCTGGTTTCGTTTGGCCATTTTTTTACATTAATTGATTTTTTGGGCATTTAATGTGCATAATTCAAATTTGAACTACAAGGACATGCTCCAGTGCACCAAAGTTGGTTGAAAAATCACATGTGCGTCCTTGGGTGAATTTCTAGGTCCCATGCAAGAAATGAGAATGAAATTCAAACATCTGGGTGTCGTGGCTCGACCGAAAAGATTGAGAAACTTCGTTTCTTAATTCCTGTAAATCTAAAACATGCCTGAAATTATGAAATTTGGCATGGTGTCATGACATTGGCACCAACATGCTGTGGTAATTTTTCTGTCCGATTTGCGAAGGTGCACACATTAAAAATAATCAAAGTCATTTTGGAACAAGTGTTGTCACGTTACAAATCAGAAACACAACTATTATTGAAACCGTGGGCGTTCTACTTACCAATTACGTGTCGCCATGCGTCCCTTTTTTTATTGGCTAGGAGGTGTCGTGCAGGGTAGCTATTTGAGTTCGAGAGGCGTGAGATTAGACCCCTGCGCGTGCTCATCGGAGGAGAGCCCTTTGACCTCTATCCGCCGCGCACCTCCCTCCCAACGTATCCATTAATGGCGCCCGAGCCCCTGTTTCATGGCGTGGCTATGTCTCACTTGACGAAGATTTAAGAGAGACAAGTGAAAATCTAAAAAGATAGTTTTGCATGGATCTTGATGTAAGATCTGACAGACAAATATAGCATCGACTGCGACTTATAGCAAGCATGATGAATATAAGGACGATGATAGTGGATAATAATTGTCTTACATATGTAGGAAGATAACTAAAAAATCCACATGCGGCTACGCCCGAAATACACAAGGTCAAAAGAAGAAGGAAGACGCATAAAATGATCTGGCTCGCTAATCTCTACTTTCTTGATGCGCAGCAGGTCGCGGAGACTAGTTCTCGCCGCGAGCAGCAGTGATCTCTTTCATCAGTTTCATGTCCTTAATACACTGCTCGGAAGCAACCGCGGATTCCTCCACCAGCCTTTCGCACTCGATGCGGAGCATGGCATTCTCGTCCATAAGTTTCTTGACAATGACGCCCATCCTCTTCAACAAGGCAGCGGTCTCCTCCGCCTCCTCCGCCCTTCCGGCGATCTTCGCCCTCAGCAGGTCGCGGTCGGCCCAGAGTTGTTCAAACGAGGCATTCAACTCGTCATGCAGCTTCCTGTAGCCGGAGATCTGATCCATCTAGCTATGGACAATTTCATGCATGCGCCTGTAAGAGTCCTCGCCTGCCCGCGAGAGATTTTTCCATGCCTCTGTGGCACGGGAGAACATCTCTGCTACATTCGCAGCACGACAGGACATCTCTGCCGCTTCCACGGCGCGACTAGACCAGTGATCTATATCGACTGTGCGGTGGGACCTCCGTGCTGCTTCGACGGTGCGGCGAGACCTCTGCGCTGCTTCGGCAGCATGGCGGGACATGTCGGCTGCTTTCGCGGCTAAGCTGGACATCTCTCGTGCTTCCGCTTCCATGCTCACCTCTCCGTGGTGGTAATCTCTCGACCGAGAACTCAATGTGGCCATGGCAGACACAAGAGAATGATGCTGAATAAATTGTTTGCTTTTGTGGATGAGGAGGTGAGGAAGGAATGTGTAGTCATCTTGGCATAGTACAGTATTTATAACCGAGTACTAATACACTCCTAAGTGGGAAACCGTTTAGGTTTTGACCGGTGTGAACATGTTTGCAATTTGGAAGGTGACGGGACGAAGGCTCAAAATTTATTGACGGTTATATAATTTGTAAGTGCGGCACTATTCCTGGACGGCATAACGTGGGCACGCTTTCTCGGCCGCGTATGTGGTGTTTGGTGCACCGCAATCGGTAATGTCAGCACACGTCTTGTTCCAAGAATCGTGCACACTTGTTATTACCATCGCGCATGCTTCTTTTAATTAGAATGTGTGCCCGTCTAGCGCACACATGTTGATTTGTCTAATTGTTTCTATTTGTTGTGGCTAATCGCAAATAGTTCATCTGTGTGAAGTGTATTCCATCAATCGCACACACCTTTGATCCGGCTGACCGTTTCTGTTATGTTGCCTAATCGTAAACAGTTAATCCTTCTGAAGCATATGCTCTCAATCTCACACACCTTTATCTAGCTGTTTGTTTATGTGTATCGCACACGCCTTCATCTGGCTGCCCATTTCTTTTGTTCCTCCTCACCGCAAACAATTAACTGAACTAAAACGTATGCCCTGCATTGCACACGCAAATAAAATCTGAACCGTGTTTGATGCATCGTCATCGAAACCGTTTTAGGCATTTTTTGACGGTTCTCTGACACCACCATTTGCGATTATTACATCGCACACAGTTTCTTGAAGGGTCTCTGATCGTAGTGTCGCGTTAGCGGCATCCTGCAATAGTGTTCCTTGTGGGACTAACCCGTGTAGGTATTGAAAGTGCAACTCACTCCAATGGATTGCTCCAAAATGATCTACATCAACATTGAGCATCCACATCTTCAAGACCTACATGAAGTCATCATCGAAAAAACCCAAGGTTAGTTCATCCCTCTAAGGGGGGATATCACATCTCGGGGAGCTTTGCTCTAAGAATTGAGCTAAAGCAACTCTAATGGCGTGAACACAACAATGCTTTATGTAAAAGTGGTAACCCCACTTGTGCTTAAATGATGAGTATGACCTATGATTAAATGTTCTCATTTGTCTCCTAAGTCAATGTACTCATATATAGATGACGTAGTCATCGCCAATTGCTTGATAGATGCTAGAGTGTTTGTGCATGCTTGCCACATATTTTATTTCCCATATTATTGTGTGAGCATGTTGGTTGCGTAATTTTCTCCATTCGAGGATATCCATTTGTTGCTTTGATTGTTTGATTTTTCTTTTTGTCAGATGGATGGACAAGAATGCCTAAGTACTCCCTCTAGCTATCTATGCTTTTATCGTATCAAACTCTATTCATGCTACATCACAAAGGTTGAACAAGTCGAATCCGGACCCTCCGGGTGAGGTGCACTAGGAGACACCGATCCGCCAAGGGCTTAACTTCCAAAACCTCTTAATGCATTTCGGACAGACCAACTCACTCCCACTCGGTCTCACCGAACTCATTAAGTTGATCTAGGTTTTCAATCTCGGTGCAAACAATTTGAACAATTCGGTCACACTGAGTTGCAGCAACTACTAGCAGTTTTGCATCTCGGTGCCACCAAGTCGTTCCACTCGGTCACACCGACAGTGACTGGGTTGAAGGAAATATGCCCTAGAGGCAATAATAAAGTTGTTATTTTATATTTCTTTATATCATGATAAATGTTGTGGATTTGACACAGCAGATGCCCTAGCAAAAGGACTTAGGTGTGGAGCCATCACAACTAGGTTAGCTTAAAGGGGTTAAACGGGACAAAGGACACAAAGAGTTTTTACCCAGGTTCGGCCCCTCTCAATGAGGTAAAAGCCTACTCCTTCTTAGGTTGTATTGCTTGGGTTTTGATTACCAGGGAGCGAATATGCTTGACCTAGTTCTCGATCTGTTCTTTCTTGAGTTAACCCGCTGTCGGGTCTCACCTTTATATACACAGGTTGAGTCCTGGTGGCTTACAAAGTCCCGGCCGGCTCACACAATGTGACCGGCTCAGTTTCTAACAACACTTGCCTTACAGAACAAGTTAAACATATGGAGGCTCATCCCTTTGGGCCTCAAGTCACCTCCGGGTCTTGGGCCTTCAATAAGCTTGCTTTATGAACCGCCATCTTCATATCTTCTTAGGCTTCTTCATCTTAAGTCGCCCGTAGTATGACCTTGCCCCTCCTGGGCGGGTCATACCAAGTAGTTATATCCCCAACATTAGGCCCCAGGTTGACTTGAACTTGTTCACATCAATCTTCATCACTTGTCTTAATAGAATCTCCCATCACTGATTCCTTACCAACCCATTATAACCCGTCATGATGTCACATCCCAGTATTGTGTTGACCCGCCATGACGTCATCTCGCATTAATTTCACACAAGGCCCATGATATCTTCAAAGGATCTTTTTCTTAATGGATCTCATGAAAATTGAGGCATCCACATAGCCTCATAATCATTTTTTGGTCTCCTTGGTTCCCGCACATGCCATCTATCCATTCCCTTATAAATAGAGGCATGGGGTCCTCTTTTCCACTTTCCACCCCTGCCCTCGCGTCTTCCTCTTCCTTCTCGCGCCGCTCCAGCACTGCCCGAGCTCCTCCGCCGCCGTCTCCAACGTCATCAATTCTGGCAGCTACATCACCCTAAACACGTCCGGAGATCGCCGCGCTCCTCCGTTGTTCAACGGCATCAGTAAGTACTCCGAGTCCCTTGTGTTAGATCTCCATTAGGGTTTTCCTAGTTCATCAGAGTTCTTCACTGTTCTTCATCTTTCTCCTCTAGATTATCGTTGTTTGATCTGAATATGATTTTGGGGTCGCGCGGTATCAGTTTAGAGTCCCTTTTCAATCACAGTAGATACTTTTTTCTGTATATGATCCATCTGAACACATGAGCTCTTCTACTGCCATAGCTTTAGATTTACCATTTGTTTTCCTTTTTTGAACTGTCGTAGATCCAAAGCAATAGAACTGATATGTAAAACCTGTTTGTTCAACACTTAGCAAATTTTTTACTCATAGGCTCATAACTATTTGTGAACTGCAATTATACGGGCAACTTTATGAGATAGACCACAACCTACCAGACACCATTAGCCCTCCATGTTGAGACTGGTATCATGGCTGCCAAAGAGATCATCCAATGGCGGGCCCCCAGAACCGGGTGTAGTCAGACCTCAGCCCAAGGATAATGAGGTCATAGTATTTACTGATCATATAAAATGGGGCTTCTCCCCGCCTAGGTCGAAATTCATCCATGATGTGTTGCATTTCTTTCAGCTCCATCCTCAAGACATCAGAACCAATTCCGTGTCTAATATCTGCAACTTCCAAGTTTTCTACAAAGTATACCTTCAAGTAGAACCCAACGTTGACCTCTTTAGAGAGTATTTTTATTTGAAACGCCAAAATGAGTTCACAGATGGACCCAGCCTAGAACTTGGTGGGATCTCTATTCAGCATCGAAGAGAGATGCAATTTTCCCTACAACAAAACTTCCCTGTCATCCCAAAGACTAGATCCAAACTTGGTTTTATTGCCAAGATACTTCTCCATCTGATGAGAACCCTCTACCAGGTTTCCGTGAGGACCGGCTTAGCCCCGTGCATCCCCTTCGAGGCCGGCTCACAACCGCTGAAGGCCAAGTACAAAGCCACCTTTTCAAAGATAAGGGCTTTGCTTGCCAATGGATTGACCGACGTCGACCTAGTCCGCTGTTAGGTCACATGGAGGATTATACCCCTAAGACGCCAGCCCGATTTAATGTGCACATACACCGGTGACACCAAGGATCCATTACGCCATAGCTCATTGTGTTTGGATGACAAAGGCATCAATAATATGACCAAGAGCCTGCTTGGGGAATCCTTAGAGAGCTGCAGTAAAACATGGTTGAACCCGTTCTACGCTCTTAACCCACCTCCTCCTGTAAGTGATCAATGCACACCTTACTTTTCTGTTTACATAAACTGCATATTCCTTATTTTCACTTTGATTTGCATAGGCCGACTTTGCCTTCTGGAATAAGAAATACCAGGAAAAGGAGAAGGCGGCTAAAAAGCCCAGGACCAAAACCAAGGCCTCCAAAAAACAAAAGGAGAAAACTGATGTCTCAGAAATCATTGATCTTGATGATGATGATGAGTCGAGGTTGAACTTGACTCCCTTGGCTCATTCTTTATACATCTTATTGACACTGACCTCGCTCAGGATGATACGAAGGCCAACCAGGCGGATGATGACAAGGTAACTATCATTTCCTCTGACTCAGAGCCTTTACCAAGGCAGAAAATTTGACGTCTGACCCGGAATGTAAGATTTTTCACACCCTTTAGCTTACTTGGATCCAAACTTTCTTTTGAAGCAACAACAACACGAGACCCGTCACCAGACCCGGAACAATGGGGGCAGGGAGTTATCCTCCGATTTACCCAACACCCCAGCTCACAAGCGCCGGAAAGAGGTGCCTCAAATTTTAAACTCTTCTTATCCCAAGGTAGGTATAATTCGCCGTCCACTTAATCCTTCCGACTCAAACTACCAGGGAACCTCAAATTCCTCTTCTGGTGACTCAACCAGAACTCAGCTGCCGGCTTTCAATACTGCCCCTGGGTAATGTTTTAGCCTTTCATTGTTTCAACTTTGTAAACACTTCATATTGACCTTTTTTATTTCTTTTAGTGCCAAGGCCAAACCAAGAAAGAAAACCAAGACAGTCAAGCCAACTGAAGATCCCCAGGCTCATGAACCGGCGAAACAACCACCAGAATATGAAGCTTCGATCCAAAATGTTGAAAACATTGGTGTTTATTGTCAATTCATAAGGTCACTTGGGGGTGTTTATTATTCATGCTAGAATTGCATTAACCGGAAACATGATACATGTGTGGATACATAGACAAAACACCGTGTCCCTAGTAAGCCTCTACTACTAGATCATTAATCAAAGATGGTTAAGTTTCCTAACCATAGACATGTGTTGTCATTTGATGAACGGGATCACGTCATTAGTAGAATGATGTGATGGACAAGACCCATTCGTTAGCTCAGCATTATGATCGTTCATTTTTATTGCTATTGCTTTCTTCATGTCAAATACATATTCCTCCGACTATGAGATTATGCAACTCTCGGATACCGGAGGAATGCCTTGTGTGCTATCAAACGTCACAACGTAACTGGGTGATTATAAAGATGCTCTATAGGTATCTCCAAAGGTGTTTGTTGGGTTGGCATAGATTGAGATTAGGATTTATCACTCCGAGTATCGGAGAGGTATCTCCGGGCCCTCTAGGTAATACACATCATAAGAAGACTTGCAAGCAAAGTGACTAATGAGTTAGTTGTAGGATGATGTATTATGGAACGAGTAAAGAGACTTGTCGGTAACGAGATTGAACAAGGTATGAAGATACCAACGATCGAATGTCGGGCAAGTAACATACCGATGACAAAGGGAATAACGTATGTTGTCATAACGGTTCGACCAATAAAGATCTTCGTAGAATATGTGGAGCCAATATGAGCATCCAGGTTCCGCTATTAGTTATTAACCGGAGAGGTGTCTCGGTCATGTCTACATAGTTCCCGAACCCGTAGGGTCCGCACGCTTAATGTTCGATGACGATATTGTATTATATGAGTTATGTGATTTGGTGATCGAATGTTGTTCGGAGTCCCAGATGAGATCATGGACATGATGATGAGTCTCGAAATGGTCGATAGGTAAATATTGCTATATAGGACGATGGTATTCGGACACCGGAAGTGTTTTGGGAAGCACCGGGTACTTATCGGGTCACCGGAAGGGGTTCCGGGCACCCCCGACAAAAGATATGGGCCTTATGGGCCAAGAGAGGAAACACACCAGCCACAGGGCTGGTGTGCCCCCATCTTGGCTGGCCAAATTGGATAAGGAAAGGGGAAGGAGGAAAGGAAAAGGGGAATAGGATTCCCCCTTCCCCCTCTTCCCTTCCTACTCGAATAGGAATAGGAGAGGGGGTTGGCCGAATTGGGAGAGGACCCCAAGTAGGATTCCTCCTACTTGGGGCGTCCCCTTGGCTGCCTCTCCTCCCCTCAACCTATATATATGTGGGGAGGGGGCGCCTAAAACATAGAAAAACAACTGTTAGCCTTGTGCGGTGCCCCCCTCCATAGTTTACAGCCCCGGTCATATTGTCGAGGTGCTTAGGCGAAGCCCTGCGTGGATCACATCACCATCACCGTCACCATGCCGTCGTGCTAATGGAACTCATCTACTTCCTTGACACCTTGCTGGATCAAGAGGGCGAGGAACGTCATTGAGCTGAATGTGTGTAGAATTCGGAGGTGCCTTACATTCGGTAATTGATCGGTTGGAGCTAGAAGAAGTTCGACTACACCGCGTTGTCAAATGCTTTCGGTTTTGATCCACGAGGGTACATAGACACACTATCCCCCCTTGTTGCTATGGATCTCCTAGATAGATCTTGCGTGAGTGTAGGATTTTTTTTTGAAATTGCATGCTACGTTCCCAAATAGTGGCATCCGAGCCAAGTCTATGCATAGATGATATGCATGAGTAGAACACAAAGAGTTGTGGGCGGTGATTGTCATACTACTTACCACCAATGTCTTATTTTGATTCAGTGGTATTGTTGGATAAAGTGGCCCGGACCAACCTTACATGACCACGTTCATGAGACCGGTTCCACCGACAGACATGCAACTAGTTTTGCATAAAGGTGGCTGGTGGGTGTCTATTTCTCCTACTTTAGTTGAATCGAATTTGACTGCGGTCGGTCCTTGTTGAAGGTTAAAACAACAAACTTGATAAATCACCGTTGTGTTTTTTGTGCCGTAGGTAAGAACGGTTCTTGCTAGAAGCCCATAGCAGCCACGTAAAACTTGCAACAGCAAAGTAGAGGACGTCTAACTTGTTTTTGCGTGGCATGTTGTGATGTGCTATGGTCAAGACATGATGTGATATACGTTATTGTATGAGATGATCATGTTCTGTAAAAGTTATCGGCAACCGGCAGGAGCCTTATGGTTGTCTCTTTATTGTATGAAATGCAAACACCATGTAATTGCTTTACTTCATCACTATTTGTTAGCGATACTTGTAGAAGCAATAGTTGGTGAGATGACCACAACGCAACGACGGAGGTCAAGGTGTCGAGCCAGTAACAATGGAGATCATGACGATGCTTTGGAGATGGAGATCAAAAGCACAATATGATGATGGCCATATCATGTCACATATTTTGATTGCATGTGATGTTTATCTTTATGCATCTTATTTTGCTTAGTACGACAGTAGCATTATAAGATGAGCCCTTAACTAAATTTCAAGGTATAAGTGTTCTCCCTGAGTATGCACCATTGCGACAGTTCTTCGTGCTGAGACACCACGTGATGATTGGGTGTGATAGGCTCTACGTTCACATACAACGGGTGCAAGATAGTTTTGCACATGCAGAATACTCGGGTTAAACTTGACGAGCCTAGCATGTACACACATGGCCTCGGAACACTGCAGACTGAAAGGTCAAACACGAATCATATAGTAGATATGATCAACGTAGAGATGTTCACCATTGATGACTACTCCATCTCACGTGATGATCATACATGGTTTAGTTGATTTGGATCATGTATCATTTAGATGACTTGAGGGATGTCTATCTAAGTGGGAATTCTTAAGTAATTTGTTTAATTGAACTTAATTTATCATGGACTTAGTCCTAATAGTATTTGCAAATTATGTTGTAGATCAATAGGTCGCGATGTAGCTCCCCATTTATTTTTGATATGTTCCTAGAGAAAAATAAGTTTAAAGATGATAGTAGCAATGATGCGAACTCGGTCCATGATCTGAGGATTATCCTCATTGCTGCATAGAAAAATTATGTCCTTGATGCACCGCTAGGTGACAGACCTATTGCAGGAGCAGATGCAGACGTTATGAACATTTGACAAGCTCGATATGATGACTACTTGATAGTTTAGTGTGCCATGCTTTACGGCTTAGAATTGTGGCTTCAAAGACGTTTTGAATGCCATAGAGCATATGAGATGTTCCAAGAGCTGAAATTGGTATTTCAGGCTCATGCCCATGTCGAAGAGGTATGAGACCTCTGACAAGTACTTTGCCTACAAGATGGACGAGAATAGCTCAGCTAGTGAGCATGTGCTCAGAATGTCTGGGCACTACAATCGCTTGAATCACGTGGGAGTTAATCTTCCAGATAAGATAGTGATTGACAGGGTTCTCTAGTCACTATCACCAAGCTACGAACTTCGTGATGAACTATAATGTGCAAGGGATAATGAAAAAGATCCCCGAGCTCTTCGCGATGCTAAAATCGGCGAAGGTAGAAATCAAGAAAGAGCATCAAGTGTTGATGGTTATCAAGACCACTAGTTTCAAGAAAAAGGGCAAAGGAAAAGAAAGGGAACTTCAAGATGAATGGCAAGCAAGTTTCCACTTACATGAAGAAGCCCAAAGCTGGAACCAAGCCTGAAACTAAGTGCTTCTACTCCATAGGAAATGGTTACTGGAAGTGGAACTGCCCCAAATACTTGGCGGATAAGAAGGATGGCAAAGTGAACAAAGTTATATCTGATACACATGTTATTAATGTGTATTATACTAGTGTTCGTAGTAACCCCTAGGTATTTGATACCGGTTCAGTTGCTAAGATTAGTAACTCGAAACAGGAGTTGCAGAGACTAGTTAAAAGCGAGATGATGATGTGTGTTGGAAATGATTCCAAGGTTGATATGATCACCATCGCACACTCTACCTTTGGGAATAGTGTTGAACCTAGATAAATTTGTGTTTGTGTTGAGCATGAATATGATTAGACCATGTTTATTGCAATACGGTTATTCATTTAAGTTAAAGAATAATTGTTATTCTATTTACATGAATAAAACCTTCTATGGTCATACAACCAATGTGAATGGTTTATTGAATCTCGATCGTAGTGATACACATATTCATAATATTGATGCCAAAAGATGCAAAGTTGATAATGATAGTGCAACATACTTGTGGCACTGCCGTTTAGGTCATATTGGTGTAAAGGGCATGAAGAAACTCCATGCAGATGGACTTTTGGAATCACTTGATTATGAATCATTTGATACTTCACTACTAGGGAAAACCCTATACACAGAATCTTAGCAGCAGCGCGGCTCAAAAAGGAGCGCTGCTGCTAACTAGCAGTAGCGCGGGTGTGTAAAACTCGCTACTGACAAGCGTTTAGCAGTAGCGCGCTTGGTGTTACCCGCACTGCTACAAATATCGACCGACAGTGACCCCCAAACTCCATTTAGTAGCAGCGCGATGCCACGTGCCGCGCTACTGCTAAAGCTTTAGTAGTAGCGTGGTTTTCCTGGGCTCGCTGCTGCTAATTTTCAAATTGGACACATTTTTTGTCCCGGTTAGCAGTAGCGCTTCTGCCGAAAGCACGCTGCTGCTACTTTCTTATCAGCAGCGTGTTTTACGTCCCGCGCTACTACTAACCCGCACCAACCCACCACCTTTTCCCCACCCGTCCCCTCCCCTCCCCCTCCTCTCTTCCCTTTCCCCTACCTCCCACATCCTCCCACTCTCACTCTTCTTCTTCCTCAACACTTCTCCCCCATTACTCTCCCTCTTCTACCTACCTTTCTCTCTCTTCATCACTCCTACCTAACTACACCATCTCCATTAATGCATCTCCTTTCTCCTTTTCCTTCCCCTCCACTAGTTGAAGTTGTCTCCTCCCAAATTAGGTAGCTAGGTTTAGCATTTAGTTAAGTGACCTATTTGCCCCCTAACTAGATCTATCTTTGTCAAGAAGAGCTTTGGGCACTTTTGATCTCCCTACATCATCATCTCATCACCGTGTGCTCGATCTCGAGATAGAGGTGATTAAAATTTCATGCTTTTGCAAAATGGAAATATGTTTATGGAAATTGTGTGTGTGGCATGAGTTGACGCCAAATTGTGCTTTCGAGTTGCCTATGTTTAACCGAAATGTCGATTTATTTCCGTTTCGGTGAATTCCGGGCAAACTCTAGATCTATGTATGTCCTATTTTTAAGGAAGGTCATGCCGAATTTTTGTATGACTTTGATGCATGCACACATTTTTATAATCAATTTTTTTATTATTACCGTGCAGAGTTGATGATGGTCAGTGGAACGATGGTGGACAGGTGGTTGTGGTTGGCGGGGCAGGACATGAAAGAAAATAACCGGACAGAAGTCTTATGTCCGTGTCGAAAATGCAAAGGAATAGTTTGGCTCGACCCCCATGACGATGGTCGTGTCAAAGCGCACCTGCTCATGATTGGTTTCATGGATGGCTATACTCGGTGGATAATTGAAGATGAGGATGACGATGTTGAGGATGCCGACGGGGCAGGCAATGATGAAACGGGCAAGACGAAGAGATGATCGATAATGGCGGCGGGGAAGAGGCCGGACATGCGGCAGAGAAGGGGCCGGACATGGCGGAGGAGAAGGGGCCGGACATGGGGGCAGAGAGAACGACATGGACTCCACGTAGCAGAGTTCGTCGGTACTAAGTTCAATCGTGCGGGACCCTCATGTTCAAGCATTGCTTCGCAAGGAGACGAGTACTGAGAGAGCTGCTTCTAGAGAGGAGGCTAAGCTGGAGCAACTGGTGGTAGACTCGGACACTGCATTGTATGATGGTTGCAATCCTGAGGTGACCCGCTTGAGTTTGACGCTCCAACTCCTGAAGACGAAGGCTAAAAATAAATGGACCGAAACTAGCCTTGATGAGCATCTCAAGTACCTGAAGGATGTTCTTCCCGCGGGTAATCTATGTCCTAGTAGTGTTCATGAGGCCAAGAAGATCGTGTGCCCTCTTGATCTGCCACACGTTAGATACCATGCATGCATCAACGATTGCATAATTTATCGGAAGGAGCACACGGAAAAAACAAGCTGTCTGGTGTGCAATGCTTCTCGATACAAGAAGGCCGGGAAGAAATGTCCCCAGAAAGTTGTATGGTACTTACCGATCACTCCCTGTCTCCAGAGGTATTTTGTAGATCCCAAGGAAGCAAAGCTAATGCGCTGGCACGCAGAGAGGAAGAAGCTCGACGATGGAGATGATCCGAAGCTGAGACACGTCAAGGATGGAAGCCAGTGGAGAGCATTGAACAACTTCTATCGGTATTTTGAATGTGATGCAAGGAACATCGTGCTCGGCGCGTGTACCAATGACATGAATCCATTTGGCAACCAGAACACCAACCATAGCACATGGCCCGTGTTTGTATGGATGTACAACCTCCCCCCTGGTTGTGCATGAAATCTAAGTACATTCACATGAGCATGCTTATTCAAGGGCCGAAACAACCAGGAAATAATATTAATTTTTATCTTGGGCTACTACAAGAGGAGTTAGACGCGTTATGGAAAACACCAGCCAAGACATGGGATGCCAACAAAGGCGAGTGTTTCAACATGAGAGCCGCACTGATCATGACAGTGCAGGACTATCTCGGTTACAGATATGTGGCAGACCAGGTGTGCCATGGATATCGCGGAAGCACGCGGTGCATGGATGATACGATGTCTCAGCAGCTAACGTCAAGGAAAGATGGTGGGTCTTGGAAAATCGTGTACATGGGGCATCGAAGATGGCTCGAACAGGACGACCCGTGGAGAAACCGTGGAGATCTATTCAATGGTCATGCTGAGCATTGAGGACCTCCACGTAAGTGGAGCGGTGCCGAAATCGATGAGCTGTTGAAAAACTGGAAGGAGTGCCCCGCGCCGGGAAAGACGATGAGAAAGGCGCCGGAGCCACTGCTGAAGGTATGGAAGACGAGGTCTGTGTTCTGGGACTTGGAGTACTGGCACAAACTCGATACACCTCATTGCCTTGATCAAATGCATATCTGTAAGAATGTCCTTGAGAGCTTGCTCGCAACACTGATGAACATGCTGGATAAGACCAAGGATGGGCCGAAGGCAAGAAAAGACTTGCAAGATTTGAAAATCAGGGAAGATCTGCACATGCCGCCCCGTAAAATGTCAGACGAGACAGAAACGGAGACAGAGGCATGGGAGAAGAAGGGCAAGAAAATAAAGAAAGAGGATTATTGCCCCCTTCTTGCTTCACCTTAAGTCAGGCTGAGATCGATCAATTCTTTAAGTGCCTTACCGGAGTCAAAGTTAGTTCCAGTTACTGTGGCAAGATAAGCAGATATCTAGACACGGACAAGAAAAGGTTCAGCAGGATGAAGTCCCATGATTGTCATCTGATGATGACGCAGATACTACCCGTTGCCCTTAGAGGGATAATGAACAAGCATGTCCGTGACACACTTATTGGTCTCTGCAACTTTTTCGACGTCATCTCTCGAAAGTCGATCAGTGTGAAGTAGCTCCGAAGGCTACAGGAAGAGATCGTTGTGATACTGAATGAGCTTGAGATGTACTTCCTGCCCCCGTTCTTTGACGTGATGGTGCATCTGTGTGTCCATATTGTGGATGACATAATAGACCTGGGGCCGTCATTCCGGCGCAACATGATGCCGTTTGAGAGGATGAATGGGATCATCAAAGGATTTGTTCGTAACATGTCTCGTCCATATGGAAGCATCATCCAGGGCTATGTGACACAAGAGTGCATCTCTTTCTGTGAGAATTTTCTATATGGCGCAGACCAGCCGCCTGGTGTTAGTGTTGGTTTGCCCGTTAACAAGCACGATGGGAGGCTCGAAGGAGAAGGTCACTGCAACGGTTGCAAGGAACTGCATGTGGCATACTCAAATCGACGCAACGACTTTGACAGAGCAAACTTGGTAGTGCGACAACACCTAGACGAGGTAGATCCTTTCATGGCACTGCATAAAGAAATTGTCGCAAAGAAGTATCGTGACCGGGGTGTATGCAGGACGGACGCCGAAGTTACTAAAGAGCACAAGTCCACTTTCCTGCATTGGTTCCAAGAGCATATTATTGCTAATCCCCCGGAGGAGGGCTCTAAGGACGGATTGCTCATATATGCCTTAGCACATGGCCCCTCGCCCAACCTCGTAACCTATTAGGCATATGATATCAACGGATACACGCTCTACACGGAGGCCAAAGATATGGACAATGATGATTAGAACTCAGGGATGACGATGGAATGCATGACCGGCAGCGACAATGGTGCAACTGAACGATTTTATGGAAGGGCCGAGGAGATCTGGGAGCTTGACTACTCTGGACTGCACAACACGATGATTTTCCGTGTCAGATGGGCTAAGAATTTCGAAAGAGAAAACTGGATTTTCACTACCATGACTATACCTGATGCCAAGAGCGCTACCGTGAGCACTATCGCAAAAAATGAGCCATGGGTACACGCTAAGCACGTGACACAATGCTTCTTCGTAACCGACCCACGCAATCCCAGCCATGTTGTCGTGAGGAGAGGCAAAAGGAACATCATTGGAATGGATGGAGTCGCCAACGAGGAAGACTATGATCACTATGGCAACCCAATGAGGGAAGATGACGATGATGATGAAGTATACGTCAAAAGAAGAATCAATACTACATTACCTAAGAAAAATCGTACTCCATGGAAAAGGCAAAGTCACAATGAGGGGCTCAATTATTCTTCGACGATCAAGAAGGGAAAGAAGCTGACTCAAAAACGAAAATGTCAACGCTGAGGAACCGTATGTTATCGGTCAAATGATGTAATATATATATATATATATGTATGTATGTATATATATATGTTCCTATTTTGTATACACACTTAGTCATTATTATGCATGGGTCCAATGATGTAATATATATGTTCCTATTTTGTATACATATTTAACCATCAAATGATGCAATATATATCGCCTTCCCTTCGTTCACTGCTCTCGGGAAATAAAAGTGGGAGAAAATAAGTGGGAGAAAATAAAGGAAAAGAAAAAGGAAAACTGGTTATAGTAGTAGCAGTTTTCTTAAAAGAGCTATAGTCAAGCTAGCAGTAGCGATTTCCTTAGAAAACCGCTACAGCTAGTTAAGGTAGTAGCATCGCGTTTGGTCTAAACCGCTACAGCTAGTGAAGTTAGTAGCAGCACGTTTGGTCTAAACGCGCTACTGCTACGTCCACTTAACCCAAAATTCTCACTCTCCCTGCTTCATCCCGCCTCTTTTCCGCCAAATCCTCACTCTCTCTTCCCCCGTCGCACCGCCGCGCCCCGGCGCTCGCCCCCGACCCGACCCTCGCCCCCGAACCCGGCGCTCGCCCAGCCCTCGCCCCCGACCCCAGCGCTCGCCCCTGACCCGGCCCTC
>NC_057810.1:193885198-193899348 GCF_018294505.1 Triticum aestivum | reverse complement strand
TTTTAGTTAGGGCAGTAGGTTAATTAGGTTATCTATTTAGTTATGAATTTAGCTAGGTTTTAAAATAGGACAGAAATTTAGGGTTAAGCAATTGTAGTTAAAAGAAAAGGCAGCATTTAAGCAATTGTCCAAATCAACATCCCTTGTTAAAGCAAATTTAGGTAGGCTGAATTTATATGCAAATTTGAACTGGACATGTGATATGTGGATATGTCATGTTTTGGACATGTCATGTTTGCAATTTGAACATGTCATTTGGACATGTGATGTTTTGGTTCAATTTTGGTAAATGATCCGAGTGGCCTATGTTACACCGGAATGTTGATTCATTTCCGTTCTGGTGAATTTCAGGCGCTCGATATGTCCATTTTTTAGCAAAGGTCATGCCAAAATTTGTCGTGAATTTTGGCATGATTTGTGCTAGATAGTTGGCATATCGAGTGCTGGAACATAGATTTCTTTTTTATGTCATTTCTCATTTTTTTATACTTTTAGAAATAAACAAGGACACTTAATCATAGGAAACATGTCGAACGACGAAGAAACTGGGCCTTCTGACCAAGATGCAGATGAGATGGATTATGAGGGTGAACAAGAGTACCTCGACTATTTGACTGCTAAGCAAGGTTTGCAGGT
Organism: Triticum aestivum; assembly: GCF_018294505.1. NCBI lineage: Eukaryota > Viridiplantae > Streptophyta > Magnoliopsida > Poales > Poaceae > Triticum > Triticum aestivum. The sequence goes on along the minus strand of NC_057810.1, from coordinate 193,898,712 downwards.
CGGCCTCGATTATGGCACTGACACCGACATCGACACCGACGGCGTCGGCACCGATGGCGGTGCCGAGACCGATGGGGAAGGTACCTACGGGGAAGATACCGGCAGGGAATGTATCGGCACCGATGCCGCTACCGAAAAGAGGAAGCATAAGAAGCAGAGGATACGAAAACCTAACAAACTAGGGATTGGACGACTTGTGATCACAAAGATGGCACCTGGCAAGTTTGAGCTATTAGAGCCGGAAGAACCTCGCAAGTGCTATGGGAACCAAGTAGGATGCATCCTACGGGAATGCGCGAGCATCAACGACGATGACTTAAGGAGTAAAGAACATTTGATGCAGTTGCTCCTAACGAAGTTGCACAAGAGATTCAAGTTCCCCAACTGGGATGATAACATAGAACACCCGTGGGATGATCCGAAGATGAAAAAGATTAACAATCACGCCATGGGCATGTTCAGCAACGATTTGGCCTCCTGGAAAGGGAGGGTGAACCGAGCTATTGAGGCTGAGGAACCCCTGTCCAAGATTCTGGAGGAAAATCCGACACTTAGAGAAGAGGAGTTCGAAAAGTTCAAGGACACTTGCGCTACCAAGGCAGCCAAGGCTAAGGCTACAAAATTCAAGAGCCTTCAGCAAAGGAACACGGGGAAGCATCACCTCAGAAGCCGTGTCTACCTCGGTAAAAGGCCCATATGGGATAAGGAGGAGGCGGAACGTGAAGCCGCGGGTCTCCCAGACCCCTTCGCAAAGTTCACCAACCCCTTGGAGCGTGACTTCATCAGGGCCCGCTACAAGTGGGACAAGGAGAAAAAGGTTTTTTACATGGACCAGATCACGAGGAAATTGATTAGACTACTGAAGAAGCATCACCAGCTTGCAACTGAAAGCCCTACTTCTCCGATGAGGCCCAAATGGGACACCCCTCTCAACCTGGCCTTGAACGAACTTAAGGGACTCCCTTTGGGACAGCGGCCGCAATATGGTCGTGTGCACGGTGTTGGAGACGACGCCACATGGAAGGTGTTTTACAACGAGGGCTTGGAGGCCAAGAAGCAGAAAAAGAAGTTTAGTCAGGCGGACATCGACGCGAAGGTGAAGCTTGCGGTCAAGAAAAAAGCAGCTGAGGACACGGAAAAAACAGCCGAGGAGAAAAATGAGTTGCTACAGCAGGCAGTCAATGCAGCTGTAACTGCCTGCAGAAATGATTTTGCTACTAACTTGGTTCCAGCTATCATCAATTGGACGAAGGAAAATCCAGACAAGACGGTACATGATTTCCTGATGCCCAGTTTCGTCGGGAGCAACTCCATGAACAACAACAACACCGCACCATCACTTGCTCACGCAACCGGGCCTCCTCTCGCGGTCGCTCCCGCTCATAGCAGCCCGTCCTCAGTCTCTGGCGCGCTAGATGGGCCTTCGTCTTAGGCTAAGCTCGACACCGTCACGGTAATTACATGTCGCACCAACACACACACACACACACACACACACACACACACACACACATATATATATATATATATATATATATATATATATATATATATATAGAATATTCCATTTTCGTTGCCTTTCGGATGTTTTACGCCACAGACATATGTGTTTGCAGGGTGAAGAAACCCCGTGCACCATACTCTACTTGATAAAAGGCCAGAAGGTCGACGTGGGAAAGGGGATGATATTGAACCCCTTGAAACCCACGTTCCACAACCAGCCGATCCCCGCTGGGCACTTCAGGGTTAGCTTGTCTAGTGTGAAATCGGGGCACGAGGCTTTGCCTCCTCCAGTACAACATGTAGGAGAGGACGACGAGACCCCGCCATGGATTGGAAGCTGCAAGGGTTGGGTGCTGCTATGGCCGAAGAATCTTATTCATCTGGAGCCGGCCGAGAGCACACCAATAACCACACATCAACAAGAATGTGCGGAGACCATCACCCCGCCTATGCAATTACCAGCTCATGTAGTGCCGGGTGAGAGCGGCGAACGACGTGATGAAGGGGTGCAATAGTACTGGCTGATGTAATCGGTCCTGTAGAACAGAGAATGGATGATGAGACGGAGGTCGACCCTATGGGTTTCCTCAATACAAACGTGTATGACTGTGACATAGATATGATGAGTCGACCATATGACGAATTGGGCTATCAGCATGCTAATGAGGATATGGATGATATGCCCGGGCAGGAAGGTCGTTGGAAGGATTGCAAAAAGTCTCTCTTCATGAATTCCTCACAGGACACGCCTGAAGATGTCGCCTCAACACAGGCGCAACTAGCCGGGGGTGGTACAGTGCTTAGCCCGGGAACCATGGGCCAGGGGTTAAGGAAGGGTCTAGAAGGTGTGCCCAAGAAAAAGGAGAGGAAGAGATCGGGGAAGATTACTGCCTCCAAACAAGTAGAGCACAAAGCAACTAGACGATGCATTCTAAAGAGTGTGTACCCATGAAAGGTGCGGCCATGTTCCATCTCACGGGCGAGCCGATGCTACCGCCGAAACCGCTGGAGGCACTATCAGGGGATCTTAGGAGACTGCACGACCATGTGCTATCGACTGAAGCCTAGTACCCTTAGAGGATCCGGGATATCCGACATACGCGGCTCATGTGCCCGAGGGGAAGTGCTACGTCGAGACACGACCCGCGGATGTGTTCTGCCTACGGTTTGACCATACCTTTGAGATGTTTCTGATAAGGCGGCTCGATTTTACAATCGTCCGCCTTTTTGCGCTACATATGAGCTACGTCATGAAGAGTGAAGAAGTCTCACAAATCTGTGTGGCGGATCCATACTACATGTGTCGGTGTTCTGGGAATGGGGGTACCCAGACTTGCCTGCCTGTGGCCTGCGGCGCGGCTCAAGTAGGGGGCCCACCATGGCCCATCTTCATCAACACAAGCTCAAGACCCTCGCGAGGGGCCAAGCCTCGCGGGGTAGACAACAGGAAGCTTCCTCAGGCTTAGCCTCGCCAGGCTGGCTCGCGAGGAGGCGGAGAGATCAAGGCAGGGTACCTCACGAGGTGCCCATGACGCAAGCCATGACGATCGAGACCAGGCGGGCGTCAGGCGGGCGCCGGCCTGGGCAGTGTCCTTGTTTCCCCTTTGGTGCAAAGGGGGCAAGCGCAGGCCAAGGCGCCAGGCAAAGGATACCATTTCGGTGCAACAAGACCAAGACCAGTAGAATGGCAGGATGGAGGTCATCGTGGAGCCCAGGAAGGCGTCATCTTCAGATCCTTTGGCAGGCGAGGACCAACTTTAGTCAGAATAATTGTACTAGATGTTCTCCTTCAAAATGGCCAATTGTTGGTGCCCTTCCCGCTGAATATTTGGGAAGAGGAACAGGGCCTTGCTCTATAAATAGGACTAGCCACTCTCAAGGCAGGAGGACCATTCGAACCTTAGCCAGATCCACCCACACAAGAACTCCTCCCCTCGCGAGGTTGTTCTTCCTTTGTACTGTTCATCATCAGCCCCTGAGGCAATCCACCACACCACAAACTAGAGTAGGGTATTACACCACAATGGTGGCCCGAACTAGTATAAACCTGGCGCCCCTTGTGTTGTTCTTTGTGTAGTTTAGATCTCTTGAGAGGCGATGAGACGTGAGTAGGTAGGGGGAGTGATCTCCGTGCGCACCCCAGAGTTTGAACCTCCAGGGTCTGCCAGAACCCGCAATCCGACAACATGCACGGGTCTTTCTTGAGTCTGGGCTACTTTGAGCGTGAAACTGCTAGGGAGTACCTCCAAAACTTCATGGTACATAATAAGGACCGGGAATTTGTCCTCGTGCCTTACCATACAAAGTAAGTCAGTTCCGGGGAATAATTCCTTCTCTCTCATACGGGGAATAATTTGAGGTGTCTTTTCCCTGGAGCAACGGGCGCTCTGTCCTTATCGTTCTTTACCCGCAAGTCTCCCACGCCGTGTATTTTGACCCTTCCAGAGACTACGAGAAAAATGACTACACCCACATAATGAATATTCTAGATGATGCTCTCCAAGGCTTCAGCATTAGAGGTGGGCACATGCAGATGAGGAAACAAAGGAACAAGAAGATGGGTTTCGCGCATAAAACTAACTTCTCCTGCATCCATGTCCCAAAACCAAGCAAAAAGGATGGATTCTACATCGTCCATCTCATGATTCAGTTCAACACGGATCACCAAAAGCTTCGCATGAGAGGCAGAAATGATGATCATATCCACAAGTGGCTAGAATCTCATGGAGAAGCGGATTATAAACTTAGAGATGACTTCTTTCGCATCTAAAGGGACATTGCGACGATCATCATGAAAGAAGTCATCGATGAGAAGGGGATGTTCCACGACGGCCCTATATCACGAGCTGACGTCCGAACTCGCATAGGCATGCAACGTCTAGACCTCACGCTGTTCAAGCAGCTAGGGTCCATCCTCGATGATATGGAAGGATGGAACTTCTAGTGATTTATGATGCCGATGATGATGATATGTGTCGGTTGAACTTGTATACTTTTTGTAGCGATGAAACTTTGTGATGTCGGTCCCTGCCGAACTTGCGTAACGCTACTTTGTTAGTTTGCATACGATGACATGCGTACCTCTAGTTAATTAGTTTGCATACTGTATGTTGCATCTAGTTTCTAACCCTTTCTTTTTCGGTGTTGCTCTAGTATATTTTGTTGCATATATATGATTCTACATCCTCTTCATGAACATGCATCTCTAACAGGTACCTAGTTTCTTGATGGCGAGATGGAAGTGCTATGTAGTGTACAAAGGGAAGGTTACGGGGGTGTACAACGAGTGGCCTGAGTGTCAGGCGCAAGTGAATGGGTTCTCGGGCGCCAGCCATAAAGGCTTCAAAAGCAGACAAGTAGGAGAAGCTAGTTACTTGAGGTTCACGCTAGCGCGAGAGACGACTCGTATCCGCCGCCTCATGTACTGCATAGTTCCGCTCTCACTCATAGTGATAGCTCTTCTCGCGTATACCTTTGTTTAGATGGATGACGTTGTAGTTGCAATTATTCGAGACTTGCATGTATTGCTATTTTCGAGATGATGACAAGATACCACTTTGTGTTGGATGATGATTATGATGAGACTATTTGTATGTATATGCTATGATTACATTTGTCGTCTCACATGCATTTGTATGTGTATCATGATGACATTTGTATGTGCTAAAGATTCTTCTATAAAGCCTGTTCAAATACAAAACAAATATGCAGGGAAAAATATATTAAAATTAGCAGTAGCGAGTGGAGAAAAGTTAGGAGCAGCACGGTAGTATTAGTAGCGCGCACGTGGGAAGCACGCTATAGCTATTAGCAGTAGCGAGCTCCATGGAAGAACGCTGCTGCTACACTTGTATATCAGTAACGCGGGCTCGCACGCGCTACTGCTATGGTTTAGCTGTAGCGCCTTATTAGTAGCGCCGCCTCCCACGCTACTGATAACCCTAAAACCCGCGCTGCTGCTAGGCTTTTCCCTAGTAGTGCTTGCGAACCATGCCTCATGGACAAGATGACGAAAACTCTGTTCTCCAGAACAATGGAGCGATCCAATGACTTATTGAAAATAATACATACCGATGTATGCGGTCCGTTGAGTGTTGAGGCACGCGACGAGTATAATTATTTTCGGACCTTCACAGATGATTTGAGCAGATATGGGTATATCTACTTAATGAAACACAAGTCTGAAACATTTGAAAAGTTCAAAGAATTTCATAGAGAAGTGGAGAATCATCGTAAAAAGAAAATAAAGTTTCTACGATCTAATTGCGGAGGCGAATATTTGAGTTACGAGTTTGTCCTTCATTTAAAACAATGTGGAATAGTTTCACAACTCATGCCACCTGGAACACCACAGGGTAATGGTGTGTCCGAACGTCATAACCGTACTTTATTAGATATGGTGCAATCTATGATGTCTCTTACCGATTTAACATTATCGTTTTGGGGTTATGCATTAGAGACAGCTACATTCACGTTAAATAGGACACTGTCTAAATCTATTGAGACGACACCGTATGAACTGTGGTTTGGCAATAAACCTAAGTTGTCATTTCTTAAAGTTTGGGATTGCGACACTTATATCAAAAGGCTTCAGCCTGATAAGCTCAAACCCAAATCGAAGAAGTGCGTCTTCATAGGATACCCTAAGGAAATAATTGGGTACACCTTCTACCATAGATCCGAAGGCAAGGTCTTTGTTGCCAAGAATGGAACCTTTCTAGAGAAGGAGTTTCTCTTGAAAGAAGTGAATGGGAGGAAAGTAGAATTTGACGAGGTAATTGTACCTTCTCTCAATTTGGGAAGTAGCTCATTAGGAAATCCGTTCCCGTGATGCCTACACCAACTAGAGAGGAAGCTAATGATGATGATCATGAAACTTCAGATCAAGTTACTACGAAACCTCGTAGTTCAACTAGAACATGATCGACACAAGAGTGGTATGGTAATCCTGTTCTGGAAGTCATGTTACTAGACCATGGAGAACCTACGAACTATGAATAAGCTATGATTAGCCCAGATTCCAATAAATGGCTTGAGGCCATGAAATCTGAGATAGGATCCATGTATGAGAACAAAGTGTGGACTTTGGTGGCTTTTCCCGATGATCGGCGAGCCATAGAGAATAAATGGATCTTCAAGAAGAAGACTCACGCTGATGGTAATGTTACTATCTATAAAGCTTGACTTGTTGCAAAAGGTTTTCGACAAGTTCAAGGAGTTGACTACGATGAAACTTTCTCACCCGTAGTGATGCTTAAGTCTGTCCAAATCATGTTAGCAGTTGCCGCATTTTATGATTATGAAATCTGGCAAATGGACGTCAAAACTGCATTCCTTAATGGATTTCTGAAATAAGAGTTGTATATGATGCAACCAGAAGGTTTTGTCGATCCTAAAGGTGCTAACAAAGTGTGCAAGCTCCAGCGATCCATCTATGGACTGGTGCAAGCATCTCGGAGTTGGAATATACACTTTGATGAGGTCATCAAAGCATATGGTTTTATACAGACTTACAGTGAAGCCTGTATTTACAAAAAGTGAGAAGGAGCTCTGTAGCATTTCTGATATTATATGTGGATGACATATTGTTGATTGGAAGTGATATAGAATTTCTAGATAGCATAAAAGGATACTTGAATAAGAATTTTTCACTGAAAGACCTCGGTGAAGCTGCTTACATATTGGGCATCAAGATATATAGAGATAGATCAAGACGCTTGATAAGACATTCAATGAGTACATACCTTGACAAGATTTTGAAGGAGTTCAAAATGGATTAGTCAAAGAATGAGTTCTTGCTTGTATTGTAAGGTGTGAAGTGGAGTAAAGACGCGAAACCCGACCACGATAGAAGATAAAGAGAGAATGAAAGTCATTTCCTATGCCTTAGCCATAGGTTATATAAAGTATGCCATGCTTTCACCAAACCTGTTGTGTACCTTGCCATGAGTTTGGCAAGGGGGTACACTAGTGATCCAGGAATAGATCACTGGACAGTGGTCAAAATTATCCTTAGTTACCTTAAAGAGGACTAAGGAAATGTTTCTTGGTTATGGAGGTGATAAAGAGTTCATCGTAAAGAGTTACATCAATGCAAGCTTTGACACTGATCCAGGTGACTCTAAGTATCAATCTAGATACTATTGAACGTGGGAGCAATTAGCTAGAGTAGATCCATGCAGAGCATTGTAGACATAGAAATTGTCAAAATACATACGGATTTGAATGTGGCAGACCCGTTGACTAAACTTCCCCCACAAGCAAAACATGATCACACCTTAGTACTCTTTGGGTGTTAATCACATAGCGATGTGAATAGATTACATACTCTAGTAAACCCTTTGGGTGCTGGTCACATGGCAATGTGAACTATGGGTGTTAATCACATAAAGATGTGAACTATTGGTGTTAAATCACATGACGATGTGAACTAGACTATTGACTCTAGTACAAGTGGGAGACTAGAGGAAATAATAAAGTTGTTATTTTATATTTCCTTATATCATGATAAATGTTTATTATTCATGCTAGAATTGCATTAACTGGAAACTTGATACATGCATGGATACATAAACAAAACATTGTGTCCCTAGTAAGCCTCTACTAGACTAGCTCGTTAATCAAAGATGGTTAAGTTTCCTAACCATAGACATTTGTTGTCATTTGATAAACATGATCACATCATTAGGAGAATGATGTGATGGACAAGACCCATTCATTAAGTTAGCATTATGATCATTCAGTTTTATTGCTATTCCTTCGACTATGAGATTATGGAACTCCCAGATACCGGAGGAATGCCTTGTGTGCTATCAAATGTCACATAGTAACTAGGTGATTATAAAGATGCTCTACAGGTATCTCCAAAGGTGTTCGTTGGGTTGGCATAGATTAATATTAGGATTTGTCACTACGAATATGCGAGAGGTATCTATGGGCCCTCTCGGTAATACACATCATAAGAAGCCTTGCAAGCAAAGTGACTAATGAGTTAGTTACAGGATGATGTATTACAGAACGAGTAAAGATACTTGCCGGTAATGAGATGGAACTAGGTATGAAGATACCGATGATCGAAAGTCAGGCAAGTAACATACCAATGAGAAAGGGAATAACGTATGTTGTCATAACAGTTCAACCGATAAACATCTTTGTAGAATATGTGGGAGCCCATATAAGCATCCAGGTTCTGCTATTGGTTATTGATCGGAGAGGTGTCTCGGTCATGTCTACATAGTTCTCGAACTCATAGGTTCCGCACGCTTAACGTTCGATGAAGATATTGTATTATATGAGTTATGTGATTTGGTGACTGAATGTTGTTCGGAGTCCCAGATGAGATCATGGACATGACAGGGAGTCTCGAAATGGTCGAGAGGTAAATATTGCTATATAGGACGATGGTATTCGGACACCGAAAGTGTTTTGTGAAGCACCGGGTACTTATTGGGTCACTAGAAGGGGTTCCGGGCACCCCCGCAAAAGATATGGGCCTTATGAGCCAAGAGGGGAAACGCACCAGCCACATATGGGCTGGTGCACCCCCCATATGGGCTGGACAAATTGGATAAGGAAAGGGGAATGAGGAAAGGAAAAGGGGAATAGGATTCCCCCTTCCCCCTCTTCCCTTCTGCTACCTCTTTAACTTGCGTTGGTTTTTCCGTTGAATTGGAAATGGTGATGCAGCAGAGTAGAGTAAGTATTTCCCTCAGTTTGAGACACAGGTATCAATCCAGTAGGATATAATGCACGAGTCACCAAATACCTACACAAATAATCAAACAAACTTGCACCGTGATAAAGGGATTGTCAATCCCTTCACGGTTACTTGCAAAAGTGAGATCTGATAGAGATAGATAAATGGTAAAGTAAATATTTTTGGTATTTTTCTTTTATTGATCGGAAAGTAAAAGATTGCAAAATAGTAGATCGGAAACTAATATGATGGAAAATATAACTTATATGATGGAAAAAAGACCCTGGGGCCATAGGTTTCACTAGTGACTTCTCTCAAGATAGCAAATAGTACGGTGGGTGAACAAATTACTACCAAGCAATTGATAGAAGAGCATAATTATGACGTTATCTAAGGCAATGATCATGAACATAGGCATCACGTCCGTGTCAAGTAGACTGAAACGATTCTGCATCTACTACTATTACTCCACACATCGACCGCTATCTCTCATGCATCTAGAGTATTAAGCTCATAAAGAACGGAGTAACACATTAAGTAAGATGACATGATGTAGAGGAATTAACTCAAGCAATATGATGAAAACCCCATCTTTTTATCCTTGATGGCAACAATACAATACGTACCTTGCTACCCCTACTGTCACTGGGAAAGGACACTACAAGATAGAACCCAAAGCTAAGCACTTCTCCCATTGCAAGAAAAACCAATCTAGTAGGCCAAACTAACCCGATAATTTGAAGAGACTTGCAAAGATATCAACTCATGCATATAAGAATTCAGAGAAGACTGAAATAATATTCATAGATAATCTGATCATAAATCCACAATTCATTGAATCTCAGCAAACACACCGCAAAAGAGTATTACATTGAATAGATCTCCAAGAATATCAAGGAGAACATGGTATTGAGAATCAAAGAGAGAGAATAAGCCATCTAGCTACTAGCTATGGACCCGTAGGTCTGTGGTAAACTACTCACGCTTCATCGGAAGGGCAATGGTGTTGACGTAGAAGCCCTCCGTGATTGAATCACCGTCCGACAGGACGCCGAAAAGGCCCCTAGATGGGATCTCATGGGTACAGAAGGTTGCGGCGGTGGAAGAGTGTTTTCGTGGCTCCCCCTGATGGTTTTGGGGTATAAGAGTATATATGGGCAAAAGAATTAGGTCAGGAGACCCACGAGGTGCCCACAAGATAGGGGGCGCGCCCTACCCCCTGGGCGCACCCTCCACCCTTGTGGCCAACTCGTGGCTCCTTTGAATTCATCTCCAAGTCTCCTGGTTTGCTTCTGGTCCAAGAAAGATCATCGTGAAAGTTTTATTCCGTTTGAACTCCATTTGGTATTCATTTTCTGCGAAACTCTAAAACGGGAAAAAACTAAAACTGGCACTGGGCTCTATGTTAATAGGTTAGTCCCAGAAATAATATAAAATAGCATATAAATGCATATAAAACATCCAAAACAGATAACATAATAGCATGTAACAATAAAAAATTATAGATACATTGGAGACATATCAAGCATCCCCAAGCTTAATTCCTGCTCGTCCTCGAGATGATAAAAACATTTTGATGTGGAATGCTACCTAACATATTTATCAATGTAATCTTCTTTATTGTGGCATGAATGTTCAGATCCGTAAGATTCAAAACAAAAGTTTAATATTGACATAAAACAATAATACTTCAAGCATACTAACATGGTAATTATGTCTTCTCAAAATAACATGGCCAAAGAAAGCTTATCTCTACAAAATCATATAGTCTGGCTATGCTCCATCTTCACCACACAAAATATTTAAATCATGCACATCCCCGATGACAAGCCAAGCAATTGTTTCGTACTTTTGATGTTCTCAAACTTTTTCAACTTTCACGCAATACATGAGCGTGAGCCATGGATATAGCACTATGGTGGAAGAGAATATGGTGGTTGTGGAGAAGACCAAAGAGGGAGATAGTCTCACATCAACTAGGCGTATCAACGGGCTATGGAGATGCCCATCAGTAGATATCAATGTGAGTGAGTAGGGATTGCCATGCAACAGATGCACTAGAGCTATAAGTTTATGAAAGCTCAAAAAGAAAAACTAAGTGGGCGTGCATCCAACTTGCTTGCTCATGAAGACCTAGGGCGATTTGAGGAAGCCCATCTTTGGAATAGACAAGCCAAGTTCTATAATGAAAAATTCCTACTAGTATATGAAAGTGACAAAAGAAGAGACTCTCTATCATGAAGATCATGGTGCTACTTTGAAGCAAAAGTGTGGAAAAAGGATAGTAACATTGCCCCTTCTCTCTTTTTCTCTCATTTTTTTCTCTTTTTTTCTTGGCTTCTTTGGCCTCTTTTTTTATTTTGGCTTCTTTGGCCTCTTTTTTTTTATTTCCTCACATGGGACAATGCTGTAATAATGATGATCATCACACTTCTATTTACTTACAACTGAAAAAATTACAACTCGATACTTAGAACAAAAACATGACTCTATGTGAATGCCTCTGGCAGTGTACCGGCATGTGCAATGAATCAAGAGTGACATGTATGAAAGAATTATGAAAGGTGGCTTTGCCACAAATACAATGTCAACTACATGATCATGCAAAGCAATATGATAATGATGGAACGTGTCATAATAAACAGAACAGTGGAAAGTTGCATGGCAATATATCTCGGAATGGCTACGGAAATGCAATAATAGGTACGTACAGTGGCTGTTTTGAGGAAGGTTATGGTGGGTGTATGGTACCGGCGAAAGTTGCGCGGTACAAGAGAGGCTAGCAATGGTGGAAGGGTGAGAGTGCTTATAATCCATGGACTCAACATTAGTCATAAAGAACTGACATACTTATTGCAAAAATCTGTTAGTCATCGAAACAAAGTACTACACGCATGCTCCTAGGGGGATAGATTGGTAGGAAAAGACCATCGCTCATCCCCGACCGCCACTCATAAGGAAGACAATAAAAAAATATCTCATGCTCCAACTTCCTTACATAATGGTTCACCATACGTACATGCTATGGGAATCACAAACCTCAACACAAGCATTTCTCAAATTCACAACTACTCCACTAGCATGACTCTAATATCATCATCTTCTTTCTCAAAACAATCAGAAGGAATCAAACTTCTCATAGTATTCAATGCACTTTATATGAAAGTTTTGATCATATCCCTCTTGGATGCCTATCATATTAGGACTAAATTTATAACCAAAGAAAATTACCATGTTGTTAAAAGACTCTCAAAATAATATAAGTGAAGCACAAGAGTTCATCAATTCTATAAAATAAAGCCAGCGCCATGCCCTAAAAAGATATAAGTGAAGTACTAGAGCAAAATTGCCTAGCTCAAAAGATATAAGTGAAGCACATACAGTATTCTAGTAAATCATGATTCATGCCTGTCTCTCCTAAAAGGTGTGTACAAGAAGGATAATTGTGGTAAACTAAAAAGCAAAGACTCAAAACACATATCATGTGGTGAATAAAAATATATCCTCAAGTAAAGTTACCCATAGATGAAGATGAAAGAGGGGATGCCTTCCGGGGCATCCCCAAGATTAGGATCTTGGTTGTCCTTGAATATTACCTTGGGGTTCCTTGGGCATCCCCAAGCTTAGGCTCTTGCCACTCCTTATTCCATAGTCCATCAAATCCTTTCCCAAAACTTGAAAACTTCACAACACAAAACTCAACAGAAAATCTTATAAGCTCCGTTAGTATAAGAAAATAAGTTACCACTTTAAGGTATTGTTGCAAACTCATTCTTTATTTATATTCACTAAAAAAAATACATATCCGTGAAATTTTGGGCCGAACGAATTTTTTCTGTCATACTTATGACACTTCTATGACAATAATTGTGAAAAAACCCGGTATCATCATAGATGTGGTGGGCTCCTACTTCTATGACAAAAAATCATGATAGAAAATGGGCTTTTCGTCCTGGGTGGGCCGGAGATGCAGCTGCATGACATTCTTTGGGCCTTCCATGACGGAAGAAACCGTGGTAGAAGCGAGGGCGAGGAAAATATCGGGGTGTTCCCGGTTACGGTGGGTGGTCGGGGCCGAGCGATGCACGGAGGTTTGCGCGTTTCTCTCGTACACGCACGCGTGTGGGTGCGAGGCGTTGGGCTCTAACTAAACCTGAGCGAGGTGTTCGCCTACTGAACCCGAGCAATTACACTGCAGGCTACGCATTACTGAACCCGAGCGATCGATCGATGGCTGTTAATTGAACCCAATCGAGCGATTCCTTCGCAACTGTTGCTAACTGAAGCCGATCGAACCCTGCTGCCTCCTTCCCTT
>NC_057810.1:193876212-193884873 GCF_018294505.1 Triticum aestivum | reverse complement strand
GGTGGGGTGGATGAACAGTTCCCGGTGGGGGTGGATGAACAGGACCCCGTGGTATTGCCTCTGGATGAACAGGACCCCAATAGATCGAGCCGGTTGGGGCTGGATGAACAGGACCCCGTGGAGGGATGGATGAATAGGACGACACCGTGGAGGGCTGGTTGAATAGTAGCCGGTGGAGGACTGGATGAATAGTAGCCTGTGGAGGGGTGGTTGAACAGGAGCCCGTGGAGAGGGCTGGTTGAACAGTAGCCGGTGGAGTAGCGCACGGTGGAGGCTGGATGAACATGAGCCCGTTGATGAATAGTCACAGGTGGAGGCTGGAGGAGGTCGACGATGGATGAACATTAGCCTGTGGAGGCTGGAGGAAGTCGACGGTGGAGATGAACAGTATCTCATCGAGTCCCGTTTTGCGGTATGCTACACCCCTCCCGATGAATAGGACCCCCGTTTCGACCGTAGCGCTCCAACACAAGTCCGTTTCCTCCGTTTTGCAGTATGCCACACCCCTCCCGATCAACAGGACCCTGTTTCGTCCGTAGGAGGTCCAACAGAAGTCTATTTCCTCTGTTTTGCGGTACGCCAGACCCCTCCCGATGAACAGGATCCCGTTTCGACCGTGGTTGGTCCAACACAAGGCCATTTCCTCTGCTCTGCCATATGCTAGGCCTCGTTTCCATCGGTTGTTCCGTCCAATCCCTCCCGATGAATATGACGATGCATTCCATTCCGACCCAGCCGGTTGGCTCCCCATGAACACGACGACGACATAGTTTCTCCGTTCCGACCCAGCCATGTACCTGAGCCCTGGCTGTACGTATGCACGACTAGGCGTTCGAGACCCCGCCCGTATGTATGTACGTGGCCGTATTTACTTTCTTGCACCCTAGCCGCTGTACATACGTTTACATGCTACGTGCGCGCCTCTACTACGATACGTGCGCATCTACATCGACTAGTATGTACGTACACGTTCGCGACCAGAATGACAACGCTAAGTACGCTTTGACCAGGTGGGTCCCGACTGTCAGGCACTTCCTTGCGTGCGAAGATGTAGCTGGTGGGTCTGAGCAGTCAGGGGGGTGAATTGTTTTTTTTGCCCGGACGCACTTCCTTGCGTGCGAAGATGTAGCTGGTGGGTCCCAGCAGTCAGGGGGGAAACATTTTTTCATGAAATACGGTGGCTCGTCCGGTGGGTCCCTGCTTTCAGGTGGAGGAATAATTATCTTGCGCGTAATAAGGAAGCCCTTCCTTGCGGCCGCCGTGGACCCAGTTGTCAGCCTCTCCACGTATAGTACTCTTTCGATGGAAGTCGTTCCTTGACTGATGATGATGCAGACCTAGGGTAGGGTCATAGGCCTGACCTATACGCCCTACCCAAGGTCACTACCCTAGAAGCAAATAAGCTCAAGAGACAACATGGAGTACCCAATAAAGGTGTCGAGTGCAATCCACTCGACCAATCAACCACTCGGGTACCCCTCCTTCCCGAAGTCACACGAACAGTCAACCACTTGACCATACAAGAAACTACTCAACCTACTGAAGACTAGGAGTCACTCAAAAAAGCAACGGGCAAGCATTCACTCCGTAGTCTTCAAGGTCATTTAAGGCACTTAAGGCTAGCGTTACCAGTAACGCCCCAATCTTTATGTACATTGAACCCTCTATAACGGGGGATGGTTGGGGTCCTGGCGAACTCTATATAAGCCACCCCCTCCTCTGGCAAAAGGGTTCACACCCCCTGTAACACACACACACACTCATATAATCTAGTCGACCGCCTCCGGGCACCGAGACGTAGGGCTTTTACCTCCTCCGAGAGGGGCTTGAACTCGTAAACACCTGCGTACAATCTCGCCGTAGCTAGGACCTTGCCTCCTCATTCGTACCCCCTATACTTACTGTCATACTTAGTACCACGATAGTTGGAGCCCACCTTGGGGCAAAGCGTCTTAGCGACTTCCGGCGAGGTTGCATTTTCTTCGACCTTCATTAGCATGGTTTCCGGTGGCGTTTTGAGCATGGGCCGCGAGTTCCGACTCGGCGCGCTCACTTTCCTCGCCGACGACTCCGCCTAGCTCCAGGAGGCCCCCTCGATGTCGAGGCTCTCCCGGCTCGTGGCTCGGCACACTTCCGCGTGAGTTCCTGCAGCCTCCTCCTCAGGCAGCTGTCTTCACCATACCAGTCGGCCATCGTGTCGTCGACTCACTCCATTGGACGCCGCCGCAAGCGGTCTGGTCATTCTCGACTCCAGCAATGGGTGAGACACGGAGTGGCTCGTCAGGCCTTCACCTCCCAAGTCGCGGCGATTGAGCCCGACTTGTATTCTTGCGGATCGGTCGACCAGTCGACTAATTTTGCAGTTACCTTTTCTGAGAGCGGGAGTTGTGACCCCGCGACGGAGGTCCTCATGGTCGACTCCCATCGCGGTCCACCTGGCTTTCGTTGCAGCGGGGACGGTGGCAGAAGCACTGGTCCGTCACTTGACCACGAAGAGTACCAACCCAAACCTCTCAACTCGCAGCAGATGGAGGAGTTGCACCGCCGAAACATAGAGGCTCTCCAGACCCCCATCATAGGGGAAACCGTCGAGGCCCGGGCCTTGGAGGCGGTGCACCTGGCCACTCTGGCTGAGCGCACTCGTCTGGAGATTCTCCAACATTCTCTCGACGGGCGTGCCTATCGACTGATCCCCGAGTCCAGTCGACGTCCATGACAGTTGTTTCCACCGGAAACTCAGGTATTCCGTACACCGATTTAGAATTTGGCAGTAGCTGCACATATTGCAGAGTCTATTCAACTGTCTCGTTCGGAGGCTGGAAGAGGCTTGGAGCAGATCAGAACGCTGCTCCGAGCAGCGGGAGATCAGAACTCCGCTGTGTCCCAGTCGCGGAACAAGATCACATGCAGATCAGTGAGAGTAGATACCGTTCAATCAGCTCAGAGTCCTAGGTCCCCTTTGCGGCATGGAGACCATGATCATCGCCAAGATCGGTACTTGGGAAGACCTCATGGGGAATATGATCGTGAGTACGCCCGCGAAAAGTACCATCGAGCGCCTTTGCCCCTTCCGAGGGACGGGTCATACGCGCCCTGGCGCGATGACGACATGCGTCCGTACGAAAACGACCGCAGAGTTCCAGTTGACCCCAGAGAGCTTGGCTTTATCGCAAGGTCCGTCCTTGTGCAAGGTTTGGTCGACCAGAACAGAGCATACAGAGAAGGGATGGATCGGGACCGACCCAATGGATGTAGAGTCCACGTTTCAGGCCTCAAGTGTTTCGGAAGGGCCATCAGAGCTGCTGAGATACCCCATAACTTCAGACTGGCGACTTGCGTCAGTAAGTTTACGGGCGAGTCAAAGCCCGATACTTGGATCGAAGACTACCGAGTGGCTGTGCACATTGGTGGCGGAAGCGATGAGGTGGCCATGAAGCACCTTCCTTTGATGCTTGAAGGGTCTGCCAGAGCTTGGCTGAATCAGTTAGCCCCTGGGAGTATTTTGACTTGGGATGAATTAGCCCGAGTGTTTACCAGAACATTCGAGGGCAATTGCAAGAGACCTGCCGGTCTACCGGAGCTATAGCATTGCATGCAGAAATCGAATGAAACCCTGAGGGACTATATCCAGAGATGGATCACTCTGCACCACATAGTGGAGAATGTGTCAGATCACCAAGCAGTCTGTGCCTTCAAGGAAGGCGTTCGCTACAGAGAGCTCGTTCTGAAGTTCGGTTGGACTGGAGATATGTCTTTGACTCGGATGATGGAGATTGCTTCCAAATACGCTAATGGCAAAGAGGAAGACTGACTCATGAGTGGCAAGCACAAAACAGCCGCCCAGGACACCGGAGGAGGAAATTCCAGTCGGAAACAGAAGCGAAAGGCTGAGGCAGCAGGTCCTGCCGAGGCAGCAGTGTGGAATCAAGGGAAGTTCAAAAGGAAACCTAAAGGGCCTTGGACCCCCAAGAAGGTGAAGGATCAGGAAGTAAATGATGTGATGGATTTGCCATGTCATATTCACACCAAGAAAGATGAGGAGGGGAAATTGATTCTCCCCAAGCATACCACTCGACAATGTCGACTCCTAATCCAGAGCTTCCGAGAGAGTAAACCCAGTGATAAGGACAAAGAGCCTGAGAAGGAATAAGAGGATAAGGATGATGACGGTGGTTACCCCAATGTCAATGCCACCTTTGTGATTTTTGCCGATATCGAGAGCAAAAGTCGACTGAAGGTCATTAACAGAGAAGTAAACATGGTTGCTCCGGCAACACCAAGATATCTAAAGTGGTCGAGAGTCCCCATTACATTTGACCAGTCCGACCACCCGAAACACGTAGCTACCCCTGGGCCGCAGACGATGGTGGTCGATCCAGTCGTGGGGGGCACCTGATTGACTAAGGTCCTAATGGATGGTGGCAGTGGACTGAATATTCTATATGCTGAAGCTCTCAAGGGAATGGGCATTCCGATGTCCAAACTCAGTGAAAGCAACATGCGGTTCCATGGGATCATACCAGGAAACAAAGCCGAATCACTCGGCCAGATCACTCTCGATGTGGTTTTCGGTGATGAGAAGAATTCCCGCAAGGAGTTGACGTTTGAGGTAGTGGATTTCCAGAGTGCATATCATGCCATTCTGGGCAGACCCGCTTACGCTAGCTTTATGGCTCGACCATGCTATGTTTATCTCAAGATGAAGATGCCTGGCCCCAGAGGCATAATAACGGTTTCCGGTAACCATCAGAGAGTAGAAGATTGTCTTCAGGATTGGGCAAAAATAGCAGATGAACAAATGGCAGCAGTAGAGTTCCAAGAGTATCAGAAGACGGCAGATCCGAGTGATTTTCTGCGTGCTAAGAGGCCTGCCTTAGAGTCCGCATTTCAGTCGGCCGGAGAAACCAAGCCAGTCCATGTTCACCCGACCGATCCCAATTCCACTCCGACCCATATCTCGACGATCCTCGACAGAAAATAGGAAGAAGCGCTCACCTAGTTCCTCCGTGAGAACTGGGACATCTTTGCATGGAAACCTTCTGACATGCCAGGTGTACCCAGGGGGCTGGCTTAGCACCCTTTGCGAGTCGATCCGAAAGTAAAACCCGTCAAAGAGCACCTCCGTCGGTCCGTCACGGAGAAAAGAAAAGCCATTGGCGACGAAGTGGCTCGGCTCCTGGCCGCAGAGTTCATCCGCGAAATATACCATTCCGAAGGCTCGCCAATGTTGTTATGGTTCCCAAGAAGGACAATTCACTCCGAATGTGTATTTACTTCAAACACGTCAATCGGGCCTGCCCGAAAGATCATTTTCCTCTGCCCTGCATCGACCAGATTGTCGACTCAACTGCGGGATGTGAGCGACTGTCGTTCCTGGACGCTTATTCCGGGTACCACCAGATCCGACTGTATGGACCTGACAAGATAAAAACAGCTTTCATCACCCTGTTTGGGTGTTTTTGCTATGTCACTATGCCCTTCGGCCTCAAGAATGCTAGTGCCACATTCATGCGCATGATCCAGAAGTTCTTGCTCACTCAAATCAATCGGAATGTGGAGGCATACATGCACGACATTGTGGTTAAGTCACGCAAAGGTTCCGACCAGCTAACTGACCTTACTGAAACCTTTGCCAACCTGAGAAGATATCAAGCTTAATCCGTATAAGTGCACATTTGGAGTCCCAGGCGGAAAGTTACTCGGTTTTATCGTTTTTGAACGAGGGATCGACGCAAACCCAGAAAAGATTGGCACAATCCTCTGAATGAATTACCCGGTGCGCGTGCATGACGTTCAGAAGCTTACTGGTTGCTTGGCTGCTTTGAGCCGATTCATCTCATGCCTCGGTGAAAAGGCACTGCGTCTTTACTAACTAATGAAGAAATCTGACAAGTTTGAGTGGAATGACGAAGCTGAAGCAGCGTTTGAAGAGCTCAAAGCCCTGCTTTCCACCCAGCCGGTGCTTGCTGCTCCGGTTAGCAAGGAGCCTCTACTGCTTTACATCACAGCCACAGGACAAGTCATTAGCACAGTGCTCCCGGTCGAGCGGGAAGAAGAAGGCAAGGCCTTCAAAGTTCAGCGGCCCATGTATTACATTTCAGAAGTCTTAACCCCATCCAAGCAGAGATATCCTCACTATCAAAAGCTTGTTTATGGGATTTACCTGACCACAAAGAAGGTTCCACATTATTTCTCTGATCACTCAATTTCAGTCATCAGCTACACTCCATTATCAGAGATTCTGAATAATAAAGATGAAATTGGTCGAGTGGCAAAGTGGGCGATTGAACTTCTTCCTTTGGATATCAAGTTTGAGGCAAAGAAGGCCATTAAGTCTCAAGCAATTGCAGATTTCCTCGCAGAGTGGACTGAACAATAACAACCGATCCAAATTCAGTCAGAACATTGGATCATGTTCTTTGATGGATCCAAGATGTTAAATGGCTCTGGTGTAGGAGTGGTTTTAGTGTCCCCACGAGGAGACAAGCTCAGTTATGTCCTCCAGATTCACTTTGACTCTTCAAACAATGAAACTGAGTATGAGGCACTACTATATGGGTTGCGTATGGCCATTTCACTCGGTGTCCGGCGCTTGATGGTTTATGGCGACTCAGATTTAGTGGTTAACCAAGTAATGAAGGAATGGGACGTCAGGAGTCCCGCAATGACAGGTTACTGCAATGCAATGAGAAAGCTAGTGAAGAAGTTTGAGGGATTGGAGCTCCACCCCATACCACGAACCAAAAATCAAGTTGCTGATGATCTGGCGAAGATAGGTTCCACTCGGAAGCCTATCCCCAGCAATGTGTTCTTGGAGCATCTCCATACCCCCTCAATACAAGAAGATCCCTTCAAAGAAGAGCCCCCGCAACCGATAAGTCCAACCAACCCGACTGAGATAGAGGTTCCATCCGTGGTCGACCTGATCATGGAAGTCTTGGTGATGACTCCCAATTGGACGGTTCCATACATCGCGTACATTCTCAGAAAAGAGCTCCCAGAGGACGAAGACGAGGCTCGCCAGATAGTCCGTCGATCCAAAGCTTTCACCGTAATGAAAGGGCAGCTTTGTAGAGAGAGTGTCACAGGAGTAGCCCAATGCTGCATCACCCCGAAATAAGGTCAAATGATCCTAAATGATATCCACTTGGGGACCTGTGGTCACCATGCGTCCTCTCGGACCATCGTGTCCAAAGCATACCGAGTGGGATTTTATTGGCCTCGAGCAAATGAGATGGCAAAAATATAGTCGACAAGTGCGCAGGTTGCCATTTTTACTCCAATATGTCTCACAAGCCTGCATCTGCCCTGAAGACTATTCCATTCATCCGACCGTTTGCAGTCTAGGGATTGGATATGGTTGGGCCCTTCAAAACTGGCGCGAGTGGCTTCACCCATTTGCTCGTAGCAGTCGACAAGTTTACCAAGTGGATCGAAGCCAAGCCCATCAAGAACCTTGGAGCAGGCACTGCCGGCAGTTTCATCAGAGAGTTGATATTCAAATATGGAGTTCCTCACAGCATCGTCACAGATAACGGCGCCAATTTTGATTATGATGAGTTCAAGGCGTTCTGTGCATCTCAAGGCACTCGGGTCAACTACGCGTCTGTCGCGCACCCGCAGTCGAATGGACAGGCTGAAAGGGTGAATGGTTTGATCCTTCAGGGGTTAAAGCCTGACTGATGCGTGATCTTAAGCATGTTGCTGGAGCTTGGGTGACCGAATTACCATCAGTCCTATGGGGGCTGAGAACAACACCCAACCGGTCGACTGATCGAACCCCTTTCTTCCTGGTGTACGGTGCCGAGGTGGTGCTTCCGAGCGACTAGCTACACAATGCTCCCAGAGTTGAGTTGTTCTCAGAAGCCGAGGCAGAGCAAGCACATGAAGACGCAGTCGATCTCTTGGAGGAAGAACACGAGATGGCTTTGGTTCGGTCGACCATTTATCAGCAGGATCTGCGTCGATTCCACGCCCGCAATGTCAGAGGTCGAGCATTTCAGGAAGGAGACCTTGTGCTCCGAGTGGTTCAGAAACGACCTCACAAGCTCACTCGGGCCTAGGAAGGTCCCTTCATCATAACCAAGGTGCTTCACAATGGAGCGTATCACATCTACAATGTAGCCAAGAAAATGGAGGAGCCACGTGCATGGAACACAAAGCCGCTTCATCCTTTCTATACCTAAAATCACTCGACCCGACGAGTTGTAATAAAAGCACTTCAGTTTGTTTTCCAAAGACAAGATTCTTGCAGTATCTTAATGATTGGTTTCTCGTAATCACTTGTGTCAAAATCCCCTAGTGGGTGGCTTAGCCGCGAACCCGATTCGCCTAGGTTAAAAACCCTCCGAGTGGAGAGCAATCCTCCCACTTGGGGGCTTAGCCGCGAACCCGATTCACCTAAGTTAAAAACATTCCGAGTGGAGAGCAATCCTCCCACTCGGGGACTTAGCTGCGACCCTGAAATCGCCTAAGTTAAAAACGCTCCGAGTGGAGAGAAATCCTCCTGCTCAGAGACTTAGCTGCGACCCCGTAATCACCTAAGTTAAAAACACTCCGAGTGGAGAGCAATCCTCCCACTCGGGGACTTAGCTGCAACCCCGTAATCGCCTAAGTTAAAAACACTCCGAGTGGAGAGCAATCGTCCCACTCGGGGGCTTA
>NC_057810.1:193870933-193875936 GCF_018294505.1 Triticum aestivum | reverse complement strand
ACACTCCGAGGGGAGAGCAATCCTCCCACTCGGGGGCTTAGTTGCGACCCCATAATCGCCTAAGTTAAAAACACTCTGAGTGGAGAGCAATCCTCCCACTCGGGGACTTAGCTGCGACCCCGTATTTGCCTAAGTTAAAAACACTCCAAGTGGAGAGCAATCCTCGCACTCGGAGACTTAGCTACGACCCCGTAATCGCCTAAGTTAAAAACACTCCGAGTGGAGAGCAATCCTCCCACTCGGGGGCTTAGCTGCGACCCCCACTACTAGAAAAAGGGCTATAGATGGGATTGACACTAATGGCGCACCAGACAAGCGGTGCGCCATTAGTATATACTAATTGCGCACCACCTTCTGATACGCCATTAGAGTTGAAACTACTAATGGCGCACCTGGCCCAAGGTGCGCCATTAGTATCAATTTTTTTTTGAACTAGTGCGACTGTCCAAACATACTAATGGCGCATCCAGACTCAGTGCGCCATTACTAGTTGTAACTAGTAATGGCGCACCTATCGGAAAGTGTGCCACTAATGTTGTTTTTTTATTATATTTTTTATTCCTTTTTTTTGCAAAACTACTAATGGCACACTGTTTCACCGTGCGCCATTACTAGCACTGTGGAATAGTGCGCCATTAGTATGTTTTTTTTGCAAAACTACTAATGGCGCACCACTAGAAGGTGCGCCATTAGTAACCTGGATTACTAATGGCGCATTTAGAGTTGGTGCGCCATTAGTAAGTGGGCAGCAACAAGATATTTTGGACAGCCTCTCCTACCCACACTCACTTTCTCCCCACTTCATTCTCTCCACCTCCTCCTTGTCTCGGGTGCCTCCTCTTTTTCACCTCATTTCCACCATAGACTCATTGAAATTAAGTGGTTAAATTACCTTGTTTTGATAGGTAAGTAAGGGGGGAAGCTATATTTATGTTGTTCTCCCTACAACAATGTGCACATGCACTTTTTATGGCCTAGCTAGATCTATGTATGTTCGTGGTGTTGCATATGTTTGTGGTGTTGCATATGTGTTTGTGTTTGGAGGTGTACCGGTATTTGAAATGCGATAGTTGCCAATATTTTGCCGGAATGTTGATTCATTTCCGTTTCGGCGAGAATTTTGGCATTAAGCATTCTTTTTGGTCCTATTTTTAGGGAAAGTCATGCCAAATTTTTTCTTGGTTCTAAAATATCGTTTTGCTCTACCCCGCAGGCGATCATGGTCCGCACGATGACCGAAGGCATCGTGAATAGGTTTTTGAGGTCCGCGAAGGCTGACATGCTTCAAAAGAATGAGACGGAGATAAGATGTCTGTGCCGAAGATGCAAGCTGAAGAGCCTTATTGCGGACCCGGATTCCGGGCAGGTGCGGGACCACCTGCTCTTGCATGGTTTCATGGATGGCTATCAGTGGCAAGGTGATGAAGATGACTACGAAGTCGTTCATGGGGGCGGGCAAGAAATGAGGAAGGGCAGCAAGACAACCACCGCGGCTCGGGCGGGCGAGAAGACGAAGAATCCCTAGGAGAGGATCACGACGGTGATGCTGTACACAGTCATCATGTAGAAGATGCAGGACATGATGATGAGGAAGATGCCGTCGCAGACGACGGGCATGATCATGAAGATGATGATGTCGGCGGAGCTGACGACGCTGGACCATCGATGGGCTGGGTGCAGGACCCTCATATTCAAGAGCTGCTTCTCAAGCAGACGGATAACGCAAGAGCTGCCGCCCGAGAGAAAGCCAAGATGGATCAACTTGAGTTAGACGCGGTTACTCCATTGTATGAAGGATGCAGGCCCGAGGATACCCGCCTGAAAGTAACGCTCATGGCTCTGGAGATGAAGGTAAAACACAAAATGACCGACGCATGCTTCGACGAGAACATGTCATTCTGGCACGAACGTCTTCCCAAGGGGAACAAGTGCCTGACCAGTTTGGAGGAGGCGAAGAAAATCGTGTGTCCCCTGGATTTACCGCATGTGAAATACCATGTGTGCATGAACAATTGCATCATTTATCGGGACGAGCACGCAGAGTCTACCATATGTCCGGTGTGCGGCGTCACTCGATACAAGAAGAGGAAGAAAGCTCCTCAAAAAGTGGTGTGGTACTTTCTAATCACTCCTCGTCTGCAGCGGTATTTCGCGGACTCTAAGGTAGCAAAGCTCCTGCGTTGGCACGCGGATAGGGAGGAGAGGAAGCGAGAAGATGACGCAAATGATCCGGAGATAGATAAAGAAGACAAGATGCTGAGTCACCCTAAGGATGCCAGCCAATGGAAAGCGTTGAACTTCGAAGACCTAGAATTTGGGAACGATCCAAGGAACATCATGCTGGGCGCGAGCACCGATGGAGTCAATCCGTTTGGCAGCCAGAGAAGCACACATAGCATCTGGCCTGTGTTTGTGTGGATGTACAACCTTCCCCCCTGGTTGTGCATGAAGAGGAAGTACATTCACATGAGTATGCTAATTGAAGGACCGAAACAACCAGGGAACTACATCAATCTATATCTGGGGCTGCTGAAAGAGGAGCTTGACACGCTGTGGAAAACGCCAGCCAATACGTGGGACGCCGCAGAGAAAGAATATTTCCCTATGAGAGCCGCACTGCTCACGACGGTGCACGACTATCTCGGTTACGGATATCTCGCGGGGCAGGTAGTCCACGGATTTTCTGGATGCGTAAGGTGCATGGATGACACAACGTATCGCCAGCTAGATAGAGATCCCGGGTCTTCGAAAACCGTGTTCATGGGACATCGAAGGTGGCTTCGCGACGATGACCCGTGGAGGAAACGCAAGGATCTGTTCGATGGTGAAACGAACCCCGAAAATGCCCTTGTACGAGGAGCGGCGAGGAAATAGACAAGCTGTTGAAAAATTGGAAAGACTGCCCACTGTCGGGAAAGTAGCAAAAGGCGCCAGAGCCGGGAAAGAAGTGAAAGGCGCCAGAGCCGCTGCTGAAGGTATGGAAAACGAGGTCTGTTTTCTGGGACTTGCCGTACTGGAAGATCCACCGTGTCCCTCACAGTCTTGATGTCATTCATATCACGAAGAACGTGTGCGAGAGTCTACTTGGTACCCTGCTCAACATGCCAGAGAGGACCAAAGATGGGCCGAAAGCAAGGGCAGACTTGAAATCAATGGGCATCAGGCAGGAGCTTCACGCTAATGATGATGATGATGAGGAGGAGAAGCAGGACACAGTAAGTCGTCGCAAAGGCAAAAAGGCCAAGAAGACCGGAAATGACTACCCTTCCGCGTGCTTCACTCTAAGTCAGGAGGAGATCGAGCAGTTTTTCACCTGCCTCCTAGGAGTAAAACTTCCTTATGGTTACGCGGGGAAGATAAGCAGACACCTAGACCCAGCGAAGCAGAAGTTCAGCGGGATGAAGTCTCACCACTGTCACGTGCTGATGACGCAGATACTTCCAGTTGCAATCCGTGGGATCATGGACGCGCATGTCCGTGAAATGCTATTTGGCCTATGCAACTTTTTCAACGTCATCTCTTGGAAGTCGATTGGCGTGAGGAAACTCAGAAGGCTACAGGAAGAGATCGTGGTGATACTATGCGAGCTTGAGATGTACTTCCCGCCCGCATTCTTCGATGTTATGGTGCATCTGCTGGTCCATATAGTGGAGGATATCATCCAACTCGGGCCGACGTTCCTGCACAACATGATGCCGTTCGAAAGGATAAATGGTGTCATCAAAGGATACGTTCACAATGTGTCACGTCCAGAGGGAAGTATAGCCAGGGGCTTTCTGACCGAAGAGTGCATCTCCTACTGCACGAATTATCTAGGCATCGAGAACCCCGTTGGTCTGCCCGTCAACAGGCACCTCGGCAGGCTCGCTGGATGGGGTCACCGTGAGGGTCGCCGCGAAATGCATGTCGACTTAGAGGGTCGACTCGCCGACTTTGAAAGAGCAAACCTAGTCGCGCTACAACACATAGACGTGGTCGATCCTTGGGTGGTAGAGCACAAAACCTTTATTAAGAAGACGTACAATGACCGAGGCAAACAGAGGACGGACGGAGATATAATCAAAGAGCACAACTCATGTTTCACGCGTTGGTTCAAGCAGAAGCTTTTGTCGTACCCTTTACATGAGGATTCTTCCGCGGAAGAACAACTCATATTCGCCTTGTCACAGGGTGCCGAGCACAACCTGATGACCTATGAGGCATACGATATCAACGGCTACACATTCTACACCAAGGCCAAGGACATGAAGAGCGATGGTTATCAGGACTCCGGGGTAACGATGGAATCCTACACCGGTAATGACAAGGACAAATACTACGGAAGGATCGAGGAGATCTGGGAGCTGAGCTACGCTGGAGAGAAGGTCCCGATGTTCCATGTCAGATGGGCGAAGAGCGTCCTAAAAGAAGACCGGTATTTCACCACCATGGTTATACCCGAAGCCAAATCCAAGACCGCGGGCGCAAACGTCACCACGAAAAATGAGCCATGGGTACTGGCTTCCCAAGTTGACCAATGCTTCTTCATTACCGACCCGTCAAAGCCCAGTCGTGTTGTCGTGGGGAGAGGCAAAAGGAAGATCATTGAAATGGATGGAGTAGCCAATGAGCAAGACTTCGACAAGTAGGGCGACCCGAGGATCGAACATGACGACGATGATGAAGTAGCAACATACACCGCAAGAAGAAGCAGGACCACCCTACCTAAAGGACCTCCATTCCACAGAAGAACTCCATTTGTGAAAAAGAAGGGCAAGAAGATTGTGAACAGATAGCTAGCTAAGATCGATTGTATTTAAATTGTAGCCTTCATTTCTCGATTGTATTTCATGGGCACTTTTTGAACTATCATGAATATTTTTAAATTTCATGGACACTCGATCTCGATCCCCCTCCATCTCGATCGCTATCCCACCTCGCCTGATCCGGCCCCCTTGCCGCCGAGCACCCCCCCAGTCCACCGGCCGCCGCCGCCGACCCCCCGCACCCTCGATTCCCCCACT
>NC_057810.1:193787122-193870709 GCF_018294505.1 Triticum aestivum | reverse complement strand
TGTTTGATGATATTTTTAAAAAAATTATTACTGTCTTATAAAAAAATATTACTGTTATGATTTAAACAAGTTTGAACATATTTAAACACAAATAAGTATCAAACAGCATTTTAAATGCATAAAAAAATTGTGGAGCCTGGGAATCGAACCCAGGACCTCCTGGTGTGAGAACTGGCTGCTAACCAATCGAGCTAGTAGAGAGAACTTGATGTGGATCAGGTCAGGTGGAAGATAACCTGTTGGCTCGAGCAGAAATAAAAAAAAAATACTAATGGCGCACCAGGGTGAGGTGCGCCATTAGTATGGATGTACTTATGGCGCACCGAGGGGTGGTGCGCCATTAGTATTGTGCCGCCCCCATCCATATTTCCTCCCCGGCCCAAACCTATCCCCTCTCTCTCCCTCGCCCTCGCCCTCGATCCCCTTCCCCTCTCCTCTCCCAACGCCACTGCCCCGCCGCCTCGACGCCGCCCCGACGCCGCCTCGACACCTCGACGCCGCCTCGACGCCCCGACGCCCCGACGCCGCCTCGACGCCTCGACGCCTCGACGCCACTGCCCCGCCGCCTCGACGCCCCTATGCAGGTAGCTTTACCTGAATAAATGGTGAATTTAATTTCCCTAAATTAGCCGACCTCACTTCAGGCATCGAGCAACATCAACTTCCCCCCAACACAGTTACCATTTTTTAACTGTACATGGTTGGTCTCTCTGAAAAACACTAGTAGGCCTTGGAAGCGGTTGTGTATAATTTAGCAGTTACATATTTTATAGTTTCTGAATTTCTCAAATCTGGTTCTTTCTGTTTGTGTTTTGACTGTTACGTATAGTTTCAGCAGTTAGCCATTGCGATTAAGGAATATACTTTGAGAAGAACAAACACCAGTTATAAAAATTGTTTCATTGCGTGGTCAATGACGGGTGAGATGGAAGCACCCATGGAGTTCATTTGGTTCAGTTTCTATAGTGCAGTTAAGAGTATTAGTGCCTACCATTATTGAGTAAACAAAGGAAAAGACAAGCAATGTGAAAGAATCAGATTACGTGTGGTAGAGAGAAGTTCCTTCATTTTTTTCTAAGTGCACTGCAGTACTTGTTCCTTTGTGCACCATAAGTAAAACTAGCTAATTTTATGAAAATGTATCATGTCACTGTCCATGACTCTCTCTTTTTAAGTCCAGATTCTGTTGGTGGCTCAGTTAACTCCTAGGGTTTTAGCAGTTATGTATAAAAAACATAGAAAAGCCCGGCGGAATTAACTTTGGATTTTCTGCATTTAACTAAAAAACCCATAAAGAGTACAGTTCATTATTAAATAAAATGAAATGGCAGTTTATTTAGAAATTTGGAGCAGTTGTTCTATGGTTTTTTTAGCACAAAAAGTCTGATTATATAAGCAAAAACAATTGTTAGCTTTTAGATGTTGTGGTGGTTCACTTGGGGGTATGTGTAGCAGTTAGCAAAAACAGAGGACTAAAGTGCTCTGTTTTGGCAAACCAGTGCATGCATGCCTTTTTTCTTCTTCATTTTTTTTTCACTGACGACGAATGCTGGCAACTCGACAGCAGCTAGCTAGCAGGTGTTCCTTTACAAGCATAGTAGAGCATATATGGATTCTAATGTTCAACTTTGACTAAACAGGTTCCGCAAACGGTCTTTTACTGCACTTGACTAAAGAAGTAGGTGTCTGCTATATCCTGCACTAGAGGTGAGTTGTGTTCTCAGGTTTACATTGCAATGGGCACTCTTCTTGTAAACACAAATTCAGATTTATATACTATCTGCTGGCATGACTGTTTTTATTAGGCAGGACAGTGCAGTAGTTGATGTATCTTGGGTTGATTATAAAGTTGCTTGGGTTTAATATTACCTAGCATGATGATGTATCAATGTAGCGTTAGCATATGATCCAAGTGCTAGTACTGCTAGTAAATAGCTAATACAGTTAATGAAGAAGAAAAAAAACTGCTAGTACAGTTAATGAAGAAGAAAAAAAACTGCTACTACTGCTAGTAAATAGCATCAGACTGAATGTCTTTTATATATGGCCAATACAGTCTGATGGATAATACAGTTATTGAAGAAGAAAAAAAACTGCTAGTACTGCTAGTAAATAGCATCAGACTGAAAGTCTTTTATATATGGTACTGCTAGTAAATATCTTCTTCTATATACTAATTTGCATCAAAGTGTAGAACAAAGCATCAGACTGAATAACTAACAGTGGGTAATTAACCTAACTATTCATTTTTCCTTAGGTTAATATTAAAATGTCCAGTGTATATATATTTGAAAATGATTGCTGCTAGATGTTAATTTGCTGGTACTAGCTAGAATTTGGCACTGAAAAGCAAAAGCAAAAGCTAATTAACTGCTGGGTAATAGCACTGGTACTAGGTAGCTAAAATATGTGTTCTAAAACACTGAGAGCAGAAACACTTACTACATACATATGCTCAAGAAACACTTACTAACCAGAAAAGGTTTTGACTTGAAATGTTAATAGCACAGAGAGCACCACAAGTTAAACACCTCAATCTGTTAGTATTTGTCTGCATTTTCTCACATTCTTCTTGTATCTGATCCAGTATTGCTTGTAGTGGTTTGTCCAAAATGTTGAATGATACTGCTTGGAGATGCATATATTGTTTCACCTCTTCACATGCCAATGTATTTTCCATGTTGTGATGGAGGCCTTTTTTGCCCTTGAGTTTGCTGGAATGTCGATTAACTTCCGTTCCAGCAAATTCGGGTACTCCATATGTCCTATTTTCAGCAAAGGTCATGCTGAAATTTTCCGTGAATTTTAGCATGACTTTGCTAAAAATAGGACATATGGGGTACTTGTGACTAATGCATGGGCCGGGGTACTTGTGACTAATGATGAAAGCTTAGACTTTTAGGGTGCCTCGGCGTCGAAAAACCCTCAATGATAAAAGCTTAGCTTTTAGGATGCCTCGGTGTCGACAAACCCTAAATGATGAGACCATGATCTTGTTCCTTGACAATAACCAACTTTTTGACCAAACTTTGTTCCTATTTAGAGAGAAACATGGCCAACAATGATGAGGCCGGGGGTTCGGGCGGCAAGGCATTCTGGGAGCTGTCCCAGGAGATGGAGGAACAACCTCACTTGTATGAGGCCGCCGCCTTCCCCACCGATCCTGAGACCACTGATGGTACCGCCGAGGATGACCCCACTGATGCCACCACTGATGGTGCCGCTGAGGATGCCACCACTGATGATGGCGGCGCACGCACAGATGGTAGCCAACCGAAGAGGCAATGGAAGGACCGGCGCTCGACCGTGCTCCGCACCCTCAAGGAGGAAGTTACTGAAGTGGACTCCGACGGGAATCCAATGGCGCCCGAACGAATAGTCAAGGGGTTCAGCTCGGGTGCATTCTCCGGAGCACCGTCTCGATCAACACCGAGAACCTGAGGCATCCTGACCGAGGGAATTTGCGCAACCTCCTCTTCACGAAGCTGCACGAACAATACAAGTTCCTCGCTGAATTTGAAAACACAAGCCTCAAAGGGAATAAAGTGAACAATGCTGCCCTCACGAAGCTGAGCAAGGCCCTGTCTACTTGGAAAAGCAATGTGAAGAGAATGATCGAGAAAGGTGGGAGTTATGAGAAGATCAAGGAGAAAAATATTCGATCACCGAAGATGACTACAACGACTTCAAGATCAATTGCTCGAGCACCGCAAACTCCCAATCAAGTCAGTGGGGGAAAGAAATGCGGGAGCTGAACTTAGGGGAACACACACTCGGTCCCAGCGGTTACAGAGTGGTGGAGCCTATATGGGACAAGGAGGAGGCGGACCGTGCCGAGCAAGGCATACCGCCCCTCTTCGATAAATACGGTGACAAGCAGACCAGGAACTTTGTCAGGGCCCGGTACAAGAAGGACCCGAAAACAAAGGAGCTTACCACGGATCCGA
Source organism: Triticum aestivum (assembly GCF_018294505.1). Taxonomy (NCBI): domain Eukaryota; kingdom Viridiplantae; phylum Streptophyta; class Magnoliopsida; order Poales; family Poaceae; genus Triticum; species Triticum aestivum. Next base: position 193,866,762 of record NC_057810.1, on the reverse strand, counting down.
AAACCAGGGCGCTTGAGCTTGTTCTGGTAAGGAATACACCCCCGTGTAATTAGCTCCATACGGTTGCATTCTAATTAATGAAGCCAAATTTCTAAATGGTTCACATTCCTTCCGCAGGCGACTGAAAGCAGTAGCGCGGGGTCGACTAAGAGCAACCCTTGGGACACCACTCTAAGTAGGGTGTTGAATGTAATGAAGAACAAGGATAAGCTCAGTAAGCCGACGTCAGCTGGTCGTGTGGACGGCAAAGGCTTGTCGACAAAATGGTCGTCATACTATAACAATGGTGGGCGAAAGGAGAAAAAGACCAGCTCGGAAAGCCAGGCGCGCGAGGTTCAAGAACTCAAGGCACAGGTGGCGCGGATTCCGGAGATTGTCCAAGAGCAAGTGCAACAACAACTCGGAGCGACGATCACCGCCATTGTGCCTACCTTGATCGAGGGGTTGAGTGCGTGGATTGCGGGCGGCCAACAGGGGCCGCCCCCGATTCCTAGCTTCACGGCCAGCAACTCACAGAATGCGATGGCGGGGCCATTGGTGTCTTCGGCGGAGGCGGCATTGGTGTCTCCGACACCGGCACGGGAGCTTAATGCACCCGGGTGTACGCCGGCCGGCACCTCTGCAGCAAGCGGCCCCTCCGTCAACTGCACGCCCGCCGTTGGCGGTGCCTTGACATTAGCCGAGCTCGACGCTATCATCACGGTAACTAATTAAGCCTCTCTCGGCCGAGGACTTCATCTCCTTGCCTTTGACTGGGCATCCCTGACGCCCTACATGTTTTCGCAGGGCGCCGCCGACGTTCCCGTGCACTCTCCTGCACTTCATGAACAACGAGTTGGTCGATGTTGCCAAGGGCAAAACCGTTCAACCGGGCAACCCCTTGTTCCACGGTACCCAGATGCCACCCAACTTGTTTAGGGTTCAACTGGTTCGGGTGCTGCCAGGCTGTGACGAGTTGTTACCTCCGATTCGACCCGTCGGGGCCGACGATGATGACGTGATGACCCTCAGCGCCTGCCTGAGCTGGCCCCTTCTTTGGCCGAAGAGCCAGATTCGTTTGGGGGCGGGGGACACCACCCCAAAGACAACACCGCTAGTCGTGCCGGCGCTAAGTCGGCCCCATGGCAAGACCACCGCAACGGTGCCGGACATCCCTATGCCACTGGATCCAAACATGCATATGGCACAGGATCAGAACGACGACGACGACAATACATTTGGCAACGTCGATCAGTACTTTGCCGATCATGGGTACGATGGCGACTTCATGGGGCCTCCTTCTCAAGAACCCAACCCAACAAAAGACGTGCGCGATCTAGCTGGTACCGCGGAGAAGCCAAGTTGCAACAGGCGTCGTCTGCCGTTCAGCTCTCAGGAGACGCCTCCAGCTGCCGACTTCACCGAGCCTTAGATAGGCGAGGTGCGAAATATTATCAACCCCAACACAGTCAAGAAGGCGGTCTGTGAGCAGAACTTGGTCCCATTACAGGAGAAGAAGAAGGCACGCAAAAGAAAGACTAACAAGGGTGCGAGCCAGCCGGCACCGAGTACGATCCGTGCTTAGGACGGGCCACCTTCACCTAAGGATATCTCGAGGAGGGTGCATGTGGCGGGTAGGGCGATGCTACCGACAAATATGCTCAATGCTGCAACCGGTGCTATGCGGAGTCTGCATGACAGTGTTCTTTCTTTGGAGAAGCAGCGTCTCAGAGAGAAGGATGTGGCATACCCGGTTTTCGCGGCCAAGGTGCCAGAGGGCAAGGGCTTTGTGGATAACTCCATCGGGCGTACGAACGTCCTGCGGTTTGATGACATCCATGCTATGTTGAACCTTCATCCGCTGCACTACACCTTCGTTCGGCTATTTTCGCTGAGTATGGAGATGCGGATCATTCGCGACAAGACCTCGGACATCGTGATAGTCGACCCCTTCTACATGCGTGCCAAGATCTTGGGCAGCGCTGGGCACCGGCAAGTCGCGAGTTCTTACCTCGAAGGCGTCATTCTTGCAAACCAAGATAAGGATAACTTCCTCGTGCCTTACTTTCCCGAGTAAGTCCTCCCCTCAACCGGCCCGTAACATATGAATTCTTAGATTTCGATCGTTTTTCTTTTAACATTCCGTGTTTTTTGCAGTGACACACATTGCACGCTCATCCTCCTAAGCCCCAAATATTCCATGGCCACGTATTTCAACCCGAACCGTCAGTCGAACGTAGACTACACAAATGTCAAGAAGGTTCTTGATGATGTTCTCCCCGGCTACGCCAAATCTGGAGGCACCTTCACCAGGCCTATTCGTAAGTACGGTTAGCACGTGTTCTCCCACAATATGACGTTCTGCTACGTCAAGCAGCCGCCTGGCGGTCAGAAGGGTGCCTACTACGCCATCCATCACATGCGGGCGTTCATACGGGACCATCATCAACTTCTGATACCGAGTAAACTCAAAGATTGGGCCGGGAGCGTGTCGGCAATCCAGGACGCGGACATCAGACAAGAATTCTTTCGCATCCAGTCGGAGTTTGCGGAAATCATCCATCAAGATGTCCTTCATACCTCGGGGCAGTTCTACCTCAGAAATCAACCGTCCAACAGTGACATCGACACAATGCTACAAATGCAGGCTGATAACGCCCGTTATTTCATGACTCCCACGATAGACGGAGGCTTCATCCACGCTCCGGTCCCTTGAGTCGAGTCGAAAGCAGTGATGCTGTGTCTAGTTCTGAAACATCGATTGGATCATGTTGTAATTAAACTTTAATGAACTTGTAGTATGTCTCTTTGGTTTCGAGAGTCGTTCAACTTAGATGTAATCGATGCTATTAATGTCTTGCTTTTCTCTTCCGATCGTTCTGTTGCATACTTATATATTGCTTATGTATTGTTTGTGAATTGGTACTAACGTTTCGTTTGGCTAGTGCATAGCGATGCCGTCGTATGTCGTGTACAAGGGTAAGGTTCCCGGAGTCTATGACGACTAGGAGGAGTGTCGGAGACAGGTTCACTGATTCAACGGTAGCAGTTACAAAGGGTACACCACTAGGGCCGAGGCCGAATCTAGATACGCCCGCTATCTAGCGGGAGAGGGGAGGGAGCGTTGGAGGAACCGGATGAAGACGAGTTTCATCGTGATGATGCTCATCGTGATGATGCTCATCGTGATGACAGCATCTCTCTTCTATGTGATGGTAGTTTAGATGATCGATATCGACTTGTAATGTGAAGACAAACTTGCTACTCGCGGTCTCGAGACTTGTAATATAATGTTCTATCTTTGTTCGGTCTTTTCAATTCGGAGACTAATATGATGAATTGTATTCGGAGACTAATATGATGAATTGTATTCAGAGACTAATCTTCTATTGTATTCGATGAATCTGTTGTTCATGTGTGCTGTCTATATTTTGTCCAATTATACATTTTGTAACCTGTGCAAAAAACAGAAAATAAAAAAATAAAAAAAAACTAATATTCATACTAATGGCACATCACATCACAGTGCGCCATTAGTATGCCAAAGGATACTAATGGCGCATCATTAAATAGTGCGCCATTAGTATGCCGAAGTTACTAATGGCGCATCTTGTTGTTGTGCGCCATTAGTATGCCAAAGCACCTGGGTATACATGGCCCCCTGGGAGGCATACTAATGGCGCACTGTTGTATATACTAATGGCGCATCTGAGGTCCGCCATTAGTATACCAGATACTAATGGCGCACTAGTGGTGCGCCATTAGTAAAATATACTAATGGCGTGGCACTAATGGCGCACCACTAATGCGCCATTAATGGCCAAATTAGGTGCGCCATTAGTAGGCCTTTTCCTAGTAGTGCCCGTAGTCGCATAAGTCACAAATATCCTATGAGATCATCCACAAATACAACATACGCTCCATCCCTATTAGCTAGGATGATGAGGTGTTGATTGAACATCACCTCTGAGCTACACCACAAATACGGCATACGCTCCATTCCTATCCGCAAGGATGACGAGGTGTCGATCGAACACCACCTTTGAGCTACGCCATAAGTAGAATGTTCCGTCCCTATCCGCCAGGACGATGAGGTGTCGACTGAACACCACCTCTGAGCTACCCCACAAGTACAACATTTAGTCCCTATCCGCAAGGACGACAGGGTGTCGACTGAGCACCGCGTCTAAGCTCCATCACAAGTACAATGTACTTTCATTCGGCAAAAAGGTGAGAAGATCAAGTCCATGTAGAACCGAAAGACAATCAGAACTAGTTTAAAAACAAAGCAAAAGCCTTGATATTCAAAGAAATCCAAGTTCAAATAAACCCTGCAAAAGTTCAGAACCACAGCAGACAAAAGTGGGCGTCAAGCCAGAAAGAGTTTAACGATTACATAATCACTCTGCATTCTGAGGCAAATAAGGGTGGGGCGTAATGTCTTTTGGTCACTCGTTAGGAGAAGGGCAGCTTCAAGGAAAGTGTCCATAAAGGACTGGAAAGTGTGCTTCTTGGTGTTCACAACCTTGAGGGCCACTAGCTTGTCTTCTCTGACGTCCTTGCAGTGCACTCGGACCAGCGATAGGGCAACGTCAGTGCCACAGCGAGCGGACAATTTCTTCCATTCTTGCACTCGGCCAGGGATCTGATTCAGTCGAGTCATCAACGACTCAAGATCTTGTGAAAGTTCTGCCAGAGGCCAGAGTTCAGCACCAACCCGAGTCATGGCCTCCTTCAGTCAGGCAAGATAAGCAACAGCGCTGTCCATGCATGATTCCAACCGCAACAAGTTCATCACAACATCATCTTTAACAGGACAATTGATGGGGTCGAGACCCGTCTCGACCCGCCCAATCTCAGCCTCAAAGTCCTTACAAAGTTAAGCACAGTCAGAAAAATGGTGAGTCGACAGTATGGCAAGGCGTATCAATCGACAACAACAAATCAATCGAACAATAATACCTTCAAGCTTCAGGACCAGTTTTGCAGCAAGTTATCCCAGATAGGACTCCAACTCGCCCTTCTTGGCTTTGAGGTTTCCAACTTCATTGGTTAAGTTCTCCTTGTCCTTCTTTAGTTGCTCGACCTCCCGATTGGCCTCAGAGACGGCAGTCTTCAGCTTCGATTTCTCCTCTTCTAACTTGCTGACTGAAGCCAGCTTCTTGTTCGCAAGCACTATCTTCTCTCGCGCCTCCTTCTGAGCAGCAGCATGATCCTGATCCTTCTTATCTAGAGCCTCCTTCATTTTCTCTAAAGAAATAACATTCTTTAGACGAGCTTGAAGTGGACGGTTTTCACTAAGCACATCTGTTCGAGTGAAGTCACTCGGTTCAAAGAGACTAAAAGGAGAAACATGATGGAGTGCGAGTCACGAGGTGGACAGCTGATGATTGGTTACCTCCCATGATAGCCGCTTCATCCCGAGCAGTCTTGAGGTTCTTCTTGGCCAGCTCCAGATCAAGACTGAGGCTGATTTGTTTCTTGTTCAGTTCGGAAAGTTGAGCCCCAAGATCGCATGACCTCTGCGGTCAGCAAACAAGATGCATCAGTCGACAGAAACAAAAGACAATCACAGTGAAAGTTACTCTAACACTACTGCCGAATCAAACATTCAATAGTAGTCTCGGGGACTACACCCAGTGGGTGCACTTAGCATGCCCCCACTGGTTTGGTTCAACACTCAGCATGGTCTGTCCAATGTGAGTTCAAAAAAAAGAAGAGTAGATTCTCAGACCCCAGCCGACTGCCAGCAGTTGACCGTGGTCTCGGGGACTACACCCAGTGGGTGCACTCTGCATGCCCCCACTGGTTCGGACAAACACTCAACTCAACATGAGTTAACTGAAGTGGAAGACCTATTAAACTCTAAGACAGGCACACCCCGGTGGGTGATTAGATGTGAAACACAGACCCATGATAGTAGATGCACATATAGGCAGCAAAGCAACAACGGCAGTTTTCATTATTCAAAAGTTCAGTCTGGAATCAGCTAACCTTGACGTTGGTCTGTAGAGCGGTGCTGGCATTATAGGCCACTTGACTAGCCTCGTGCACCACCTTCATCTGCTCCATCACAAGATTCACCTGGAGAAGAGCCTCCCTGGCGGCACTTGGCGAGTCGACTGGAGTTTGGTACGCAGCAAAGAGCGATGGCGTCAAGGCAGTCGAAGCAGCCACTAGGTTGGACGCATGGAGTTGTACTGGAGCAGCAGGGGTCTAAGTAGTCGACACTGACGGGCGATCAGCCGACAGCGGGTTAGCGAAAGTGACGTTGGTCCGAACCGGATCTCCGGATCGCTCGACCACCGTCTCAAGCACCAGTGTCGACCGAGGGACCTGAACCTCAGGTGCTTTCCTGCTTGAGCCCTTGCCCCTCCTCCTCTCCCTCAGAGGCACTTCTTCTTCATCATCATCTGGAAGCACGACAATGTCTCGTGGAGCTTCAACAAAAAGAAACATCAGAAATTCAACTGGCCGACAACTCAATCGACAGAATAAATTCGAGTCGAGCGGACTTACCAGCTCTGGAGGTGGCCGCGTCATCGCTTACTCGTCACCTGGGGCCTTGTCGAAGTCCATATCAGTCGCGACAGAGTTAGGGTTGGAAAATTGTACGATCCATTCGGTCAGAATAGAAGAGTCAGTCGGTAGAGGAAAACATAGAAAGAACACTCACCCAGAGGCAACAGGAGCATCCATCTTAATCCTGGGCAGAGTCTTCCGAGCTTTTGGAGGAACGACCTTGGGCTGCTTGGCAACTTTTCCCGTCGGCTCCAGGGTCGAAGTCCGAGTGCGCTTCTGTGTTTGGGTGGTTGGGGCCACGTTCTTGCTATGCCCGCCCGCTGGATCGTGGAGTAGCTTGGATCGATGTTCCGAACGAGGTGGCGAGTCGACCATATCTTCATCGTCCGACTCATCGCTCTCCTCTTCGTCCTCATCGTCCGGAGATTGCCAATTATTGCTCTCCTCCGCGCTGTCCTCTCCCTCCTGGTCTTGCTCCAAAGCTTGTTCACCATTGGGCATGGAGTACATCTCAGTATAAACCAACAAGACAAGAAGTCAAGTGAAAGTCAGTCGGATTCAAAGACAGTCGGAAGATGTACCAAAATACAGTCGGTGACAGAGACCGAACCTTGTCTGGTTGGTTGCTGTCACTAAAGGGGTCGACTCTCCTAGCGCCTCTGGGGTTGTCCTTGTTTCCTGTAATACTCCTCAACCACTGGGCCACTGTCTTAGCCAGTACTTCCTCTGGATGAACCCGAAGTGTGTCGTTGGCTCCAGAATACATCCACATAGGGTGGTCACGAGCCTGGAGCGGCTGGATGCGTCGACTGAGGAATACCTCCAGCAAATCCATGCCAGTGATGCATTGATTGATCAATTAGACCACCCTCTCAACTAGCATGTTTGTTTCCACACTCTGAGCAGTGGTCACTTTCAGCGAGGAAGGAGTTTGAACACGATCAAAGGTGAAATGGGGAAGCCAAGTCGACTGGCCTGGAGTTGCGAGGTCCTGGCAGTAGAACCAGGTCGACTGCCAGCCCCTGACCGACTCAGGAAGGGTCATGGAAGGGAAAGAGCTCCTCTGCCTCTTCTGGATACCCAAACCCCCACACATCTGGATGACGTGTGTTTTCTCGTCACTCGTATTTGCTTTCTTCACCGACTGAGAGCGGATAGTGAAAATGTGCTTGAAAAGGCCCCAGTGTGGTCGACAACCCAGAAAATTCTCGCACATGGACACGAATGCAGCAAGATATGTGATGGTGTTGGAAGAAAAGTGATGGATTTGGCTCTGAAGAAGTTCAGGAAACCCCGGAAAAAGGGGTGCGGAGGGAACGAGAAACCCCGGTCGACATGGGTGGCAAGCAAAATGCACTCATCCGATCACGGCTGTGGCTCCGTCTTCCCCTCCGGCAACTGCGCAGCACCATCAGCGATCAGTCCAGACTCCACCAGCTCATCCAAATCTTTCTGCCGGAGCGAGGATCAGATCCAATCGCCCTGGATCCAACCCGGCGGCAGCGCCGACCGTGATGATGACCCCTGATTCTACTTCTTGCCTTTTGCCGCCCCATCGCCTTCTTTGCGCGTTCCCGTGCCGCCGTCTTGTCCTTCACCATGGTGGCGGGGCGGTAGCGTCGAGAGCGGAGAAGCCGGATGTGGTGGAGAAGCAGAGGAGAAGGGGGAGAATAGACGCGCACGGTGCAGGCGCCTCGGCCCCGTCGCCTTTTAAAGACCCACCTCCAGGTGGCTGACGTGTGGGCCCATGCGATCCTGTCAAATCCCGCAACAGTCACGCGCTGAGTATGTGGCGAAAAAGGTGGTGCGTGGATCGAGGCGCTCTTGTCTATCCATCCCGCTTCCCACAGCACGCTCCATCCCGCGCGCTTGCCCGAAATTTTGAATCCCGTGAGATCCGGGATACACCGTAACCAATCCCGCCAAAGGTTCTACGCCCAAAAACAACACTCGACGGATGACATTATAAATTCACTCGGCAACTTTTGAAACGATCAAGGCGACTGAAGCGAGGCTGAAGTTCTAACATGAGCCTTCCGTCCAACGTAAGTGAGGGAGTCCTGGATTAGGGGGTCCTCGGACAGCCGGACTATATACTTTGGCCGGACTGTTGGACTATGAAGATGCAAGATTGAAGACTTCGTCCCATGTCCGGGTGGGAATCTCCTTTGCATGGAAGGCAAGCTTGGAAATTTGGATATGTAGATCTCGTTCTGTATAACCGACTCTGTGTAACCCTATCCCCCTCCGGTGTCTATATAAACCGGAGGGTTTAGTCCGTAGGACAACAACAATCATAATCATAGGCTATCTTCTAGGGTTTAGCCTCTATGATCTCGTGGTATATCAACTCTTGTAATACTCATATCATCAAGATCAATCAAGCAGGAAGTAGGGTATTACCTCTATCGAGAGGGCATGAACCTGGGTAAACATCGTGTCCCCCGCCTCCTGTTACCATTAGCCTTAGACGCACAGTTCGGGACCCCCTACCCGAGATCCGCCGGTTTTGACACCGACATTGGTGATTTCATTGAGAGTTTCACTGTGTTTTCATGATAAGGCTTGATGGCTCCTTCAATCATCTTCAACGATGTGATCCAGGGTGAGGTTTTTCTCCCTAGACAGATCTTCGTATTCGGAAGCTTCGTACTGCAGGCCAACTCGCTTGTCCATCTAGAGCACATCGATACCTACGCCCCTGGCCATCAGGTCAGGTTTGGAATCTTGAACTATACTGCCGACATCCGCGGAGATTTGATATTCGATGGATTCAAGCCCATGCCAGGTGCACCGAATAGTCACGACGAGCATGACTTAGATCTGCCATCAGACAATGTTCTGGAGATCACACCTATGGCCGCCCCGGCCCTTGATCCGGAGCAGATCGTGCCATCTGAGGACGGGTGGATGGACCCCGTCACGGAGGCCGCACACTAAGCGGCAATAGAGCCGAACACTGGCTTCATCTCCTATAAGTCCGGTGTCATCGGACCCTCGGACTCGTCTCCGGCCACAGGCTCCAAACCACGCGCATCCGTGCCTATCAAATCTGATTGGGCACCGATCATGGACTTCACCTCCATGGATATATTTCAGCACTCGCCATTGGGCGACGTGCTAAATTCGTTAAGGTCTCTCTCTCTGTCAGGAGACTCTTGGCCGAACTATGTCCAGCTCGAGTGGGAAGTGGACGATGAAGAAATTCGTTCCCCACCCACCACCCACTTAATAGCCACTGTCGATGACTTAACCGACATGCTTGACTTCGACTCCGAAGACATTGACAGTATGGATGACGATGCAGAAGAAGAGCAGGAACCACCGCCTAAAGGGTGCTGGACAGACACCTCATCATATGATATATACATGGTGGATACACCTAAGTAAAATAACGGCGAGGATGCAACGAAGGACAATCCCCTCGATAAACCACCAAAGCGACGACGTAGGCGCTGCTCTAAATCCAGCCATAGTAAAAACAGCAATAAGAGCACAAGAAAGAATAACACCCCGATCGACTCCAAGGGAAATGACGACCCCATGGGCCTAGCGATGGAGCAGGATGAATCAGGGGACGGAGAACATAGTCCGGAGCAGATGTCCGATGACGGTGATACCGAGGGTAAAATTCATCAACCTGTCTCCGGAGAGGAGAACAGTCCGGACGACGATGCACTCATCATCCCGGAAAAACACTTGGAACAAGAGAACCTCCAAAGAAGGCTTATTGCCACCGCGAGGACCTTGAAGAAGCAGAAGCAAAGGCTTAAGTCCATGCAGGATACGCTCAACCGGAGATGTAACAAAGTGCTCGACACTGAAGAAAAATACAGTGGTGATCGTCACACAAAGAGCTATCCAAAGCGCAAGCTGCTTCCCGGATTCGACGATGAGGCTATAGAGCCCATCCACCCGAAAAATAAAATGGCTGATCAGCCGGACCGACCACCCCGTGGCCGCGACAGGGCGGCTAACGATGCCGCACACAAGTTAGCACACGATTTACGTGAGATCCTGGACAAAAAATCCGGTATGGCCAGATCCATCTATGGATCTAGGAAACATGCTCCAGTGCAGGATCCAAAACGATCATATTGATGGAATACCAGCTCGGAATCAACACCAAACACAACAACCGTCGACAGCATGCCATGTCACATCCAAATACAGGGGTTCCGCACACCCCCTGTGCTTCACCGATGAGGTGCTGGATCATGAATTTCCAGAGGGATTCAAACCCGTGAACATAGAGGCGTACGACGGAACAACAGTCCCTGGGGTCTGGATTGAGGACTTTATCCTTCACATCCACACGGCTCGCAGAGATGATCTCCACGCCATCAAATACCTACCCCTCAAGTTGAAAGGACCAACTCGGCACTGGTTCAAAAGCCTCCCCGAAAACTCAATTGGAAGTTGGGAAGAGCTTGAGGACGCTTTTAGGGCCAATTTCAAGGGACCTATGTCCGACCTCCAGATGCAGACGATTTAAGTCACATAATTCAATAGCCTGGAGAGTCAGCCCGAAAGCTTTGGAACAGATTTCTCACTAAGAAGAATCAAATCATCAACTGCTGATACGTCTCCAACGTATCTATAATTTTTTATTGTTCCATGCTATTATATTAACCCTTTTGGATGTTTATGGGCTTTATTTTACACATTTATATCATTTTTGGGACTAACCTACTAACCGGAGCCCAGCCCGTATTGCTGTTTGTTTGCCTATTTCAGTATTTCGAAGAAAAGGAATATCAAACGGAGTCCAAACGGAATGAAACCATCGGGAGCGTGATTATTGGAATGAATGTGATCCAGAGGACTTGGAGTGCAAGTCAAGAAGTAGTCGAGGCGGCCAGGAGATAGGAGGGCGCGCCCACCCCTCCTGGGCGCGCCCCCTGTCTCCTGGGCCCCTCGAGCGGCCACCGACATACTTCTTCCTCCTATATATATCCACGTACCCCAAAAACATCCAGGGAGCCAACGAAAAACAATTTCCACCGTCGTAACCTTTTGTATCCGCGAGATCCCATCTTGGAGACTTCGCTGGCGCTCCGTTGGAGGGGGAATCGACCACAGAGGGCTTCTACATCAACACCATAGCCCCTCCGATGAGTTGTGAGTAGTTTACCACAGACCTTCGGGTCCATAGTTATTAGCTAGATGGCTTCTTCTCTCTTTTTGGATCTCAATAAAATGTTCTCCCCCTCTCTTGTGGAGATCTATTTGATGTAACTCTTGTTGTGGTGTGTTTGTCGAGATCCGATGAATTGTGGGTTTATGATCAAGTTTATCTATGAGAAATATTTGAAACTTCTCTGAATTATTTTATGTATGATTGAGTTATCTTTGCAAGTCTCTTCGAATTATCAGTTTGGTTTGGCCTACTAGATTGATCTTTCTTGCCATGGGAGAAGTGCTTAGCTTTGGGTTCAATCTTGCGGTGTCCTTACCCAGTGACAGAAAGGGTTGCAAGGCACGTATTGTATTGTTGCCATCGAGGATAAAAAGATGGGGTTTATATCATATTGCTTGAGTTTATCCCTCCATCATGTAATCTTTCTTAATGCGTTACTCTGTTCTTATGAACTTAATACTCTAGATGCATGCTGGATAGCGGTCGATGTGTGGAGTAATAGTAGTAGATGCAGGCAGGAGTCTGTCTACTTGTCGCGGACGTGATGCCTATATACATGATCATGCCTAGATAATCTTATAATTATTCGCTTTTCTATCAATTGCTCGACAGTAATTTGTTCACCCACCGTAATACTTATGCTATCTTGAGAGAAGCCACTAGTGAAACCTATGGCCCCTGGGTCTATCTTTTATCATATAAGCTTTCAATCTACTTTTATTTGCATCTTTACTTTTTGCATCTATATTATAAAATACCAAAAATATAGTTATCTTATCATATTATCTCTATCAGATCTCACTTTCGCTAGTGGCCGTGAAGGGATTGACAACCCCTTTATTGTGTTGGTTGTGAGTTCTTTGTTTGTTCGTGTAGGTGCGTGGGACTTTTGAGGAGCCTCCTACTAGACTGATACCTTGGTTCTCAAAAACTGAGGGAAATACTGACGCTACTTTGCTGCATCACCCTTTCCTCTTCATGGAAAACCAACACAAGCTCAAGACTTAGCAAGAAGGATTTCTGGCGCCGTTGCCAGGGAGGTCTTCGCTCAAGTCAAGACATACCAAGTACACATCACAAACTCATCTCCCTCGCATTTACATTATTTTCCATTTGCCTCTCGTTTTCCTCTCCCACACTTCACCCTTGCCGTTTTATTCGCCCTCTCTTTCCCAATCTTCTCCTCTCTTTTTCGCTTGCCTTTTTCTGTTTGCTTGTGTGCTGGATTACTTGTTGCCATGGCGCAAGATAATACCAAATTGTGTGATTTCTCCATTACCAATAATAATGATTTCCTTAGTACTCCTATTGCTCCTCTTAATGATGTTGAGTCTTGTGAAATCAATACTGCTTTGCTGAATCTTGTTATGAAAGATCAATTCGCCGGCCTTCCTAGTGAAGATGCCGCTACTCATGTAAACAACTTTGTTGATTTGTGTGATATGCAAAAGAAGAAATATGCGGATAATGATATTGTTAAATTGAAGTTATTTCCGTTTTCACTTAGAGATCGTGCTAAAGTTTGGTTTTCGTCTTTGCCTAAAAATAGTATTGATTCTTGGAACAAGTGCAAAGATACTTTTATCTCTAAGTATTTTCCTCCTGCTAAGATTATCACTCTTAGGAACGATATTATGAATTTTAAACAACTTGATCAAGAGCATGTTGCCCAATCTTGGGAAAGAATGAAATTGATGATTCGCAGTTGGCCTACTCATGGTTTGAATTTATGGATGATCATACAAAAAATTTATGCCGGTTTGAACTTTGCTTCTAGAAATCTTTTAGATTCGGCCGCGGGAGGCACGTTTATGGAAATCACGTTAGGAGATGCTACAAAAATTCTTGATAATATTATGGCTCATTATTCTCAATGGCACACCGAAAGATCTTCTAGTAAAAAAGTGCATACTATTGAAGAAATCAATGTTTTGAGTGGAAAGATGGATGAACTTATGAAATTATTTGCTACTAATAGTGCTCCTTTTGATCCCAATGATATGCCTTTGTCTACTTTTATTGAGAATAATAATGAATCCATGGATGTGAATTTTGTTGGTAGTAATAGTGAGGAGACTTTAATTCTAGACCATTCCCTAGTAATACCTCTAATAATTATGGAAACTCCTACAATAATTATTATGGTAATTTTAATAAGATGCCCTCTGATTTTGAGAATAGTGTGGAAGAATTTATGATTTCTCAAAAGAATTTTAATGCCTTGGTTGAAGAAAAATTGCTCAAAATTGATGATTTGGCTAGGAACGTTGATAGACTTTCGCTTGATGTTGATTCTCTTAAACTTAGATCTACTCCTCCTAAGCATGATATCAATGAGTCTCTCAAAGCAATGATAATTTCCATTGATGAGTGCAAGGAAAGAACCGCTAAATTGTGTGCTAAAAAAGATTGCTTTGTAAAGGCATGTTCTTCTAGTTTCAATGAAAATAATGATGAAGGTCTTAAAGTTATTGATGTGTCTCCTATTAGATCTTTGTTTTGCAATATGAATCTTAATAATAATGGGACTGGAGATGAGTCAACTTTAGTTAGAAGGCGTCCCAATAATTTGGAGTTTTTAGATCTTGATGCTAAATTTGGTAAAACTCGGATTGGAGAGGTCATGATTTTAAATAGCGTTGAACCCACTATCTCGGATTTCAAGGAATTTGATTATGATAATTGTTCTTTAGAAGGTTGTATTTCCTTGTTGCAATCTGTTGTCAATTTTCCTCATGCTTATAGTCAAAATAAAGCTTTTACCAAACATATTGTTGATGCCTTGATGCAATCTTATGATGAAAAACTTAATTTGGAAGTTTCTATACATAGAAAACTCAATGATGAGTGGGAACCTACTATAAAGACTAAAATTAAAGATCATGAGTGTTTTGCTTTGTGTGATTTGGGTGCTAGTGTTTCCACGATTCCGAAAACTTTATGTGATATTCTAGGTTTCCATGATTTTGATGAATGCTCTTTAAATTTTCACCTTGCGGATTCCACCATTAAAAAGCCAATGGGAAGGATCAATGATGTTCTCATTGTTGCAAATAGAAACTTGGTGCCCGTAGATTTTATCATTCTTGATATAGATTGCAATCTTTCTTGCCCTATTATTCTTGGTAGACCTTTCCTTAGAACGATTGGCGCGATTATTGATATGAAGGAAGGGAATATTAGATTCCAATTTCCATTAAGGAAAGGCATGGAGCACTTTCCAAGAAAGAAAGTCAAATTACCTTATGAATCTATCATGTGAGCTACTTATGAATTTAGTGCCAAAGATGGCACTACTTAGATCTATCTTCGCTTTTATGCCTAGCTAGGGGCGTTAAACGATAGCGCTATTTGGGAGGCAACCCAATTTTATTTGTGTTTTTTGTTTTTGTTTATTTTTAGTAATAAATTTTGCATCCACCTTTTGATTAGATGTGTTTTTATGTTTTAATAAGTGTTTGTGCCAAGTAGAACCTATAGGATAACCTATGATGATAGTTAATTTGATTCTGCTGAAAAACAGAAACTTTGCGCGCACGAGATTAGTTTTGTTAAATCATAGAAACATTATTTTGTGTTGATTCTTTTTGATTATGATCAATAGACAAATTTTCCAGGACTTCCTATTTTGGTAGGAGTTGTAGAGTTCCATAAGTTTGCGTTAGTTACAGATTGCTACAGACTGTTCTGTTTTTGACAGATTCTGTTTTTCATGTGTTGTTTGCTTATTTTGATGCATCTATGGCTAGTAAAATAGTTTATAAACCATAGAGAACTTGGAATACAGTAGGTTTAATACCAATATAAATAAAGAATGAGTTCATTACAGTACCTTATGTGGTGGTTTTGTTTTCTTTCACTAACGGAGCTTATGAGATTTCCTGTTGAGTTTTGTGTTGTGAAGTTTTCAAGTTTTGGGTAAAGATTTGATGGACTATGGAATAAGGAGTGGAAAAAGCCTAATCTTGGGGATGCCCAAGGCACACCAAGATATTCAAGAATAGCCAAAAGCCTAAGCTTGGGGATGCCCCGGGAAGGCATCCCCTCTTTCGTCTTCGTTCATTGGTAACTTTACTTGGAGCTATATTTTTATTCGCCACATGATATGTGTTTTGCTTGGAGCATCGTGTATTATATTAGTATTTGCTTTTTAACCACAATCATCCTTGCTGTACACAACTTTTGGGATAAGCCTACTTGATTATAATTTATTAGAATACTCTATGTGCTTCACTTATATCTTTTGAGCTAGATAGTTTTTGCTCTAGTGCTTCACTTATATCTTTTAGAGCACGGCGGTGGCTTAATTTTGTAGAAATTGGTAGTCTCTCATGCTTCACTTATATTATTTTGAGAGTATTTTATAACAGCATGGTATTTTCTATGGTTATAAAATTGGTCCTAGAATGGTAGGCATCCAATTTGGGTATAATAAAAACTATCATAGGAAGTGAATTGGATGCTATGATCAATTTGATACTTGATAATTGTTTTGAGATATGGAGGTAGTGATATTAAAGTCATGCTAGTTGGGTGATTATGAATTTAAAGAATGCTTGTGTTGAAGTTTGCAAGTCCCGTAGCATGCACGTATGGTTAAAGTTGTGTAACAAATTTGAAACATGAAGTGTACCTGGCTTGTGCATCCTTACGAGTGGCGGTCGGGGACGAGCGATGGTATTTTCCTACCAATATATCCTCTAGGAGCATGCGCGTAGTGCTTGATTTTTGATGACTTCTAAATTTTTGCAATAAGTATATGAGTTCTTTTGACTAATGTTGAGTCCATGGATTATACGCACTTTTACCTTTCCATCATTGCTAGCCTCTTTGGTACCGTTCATTGCCCTTTCTCACCTTGAGAGTTGGTGCAAACTTCACCGGTGCAACCAAAACCCGTGATATGACACGCTCTATCACACATAAACCTCCTTATATCTTCCTGAAAACAGCCACCATACCTACCTATTATGGCATTTCCATAGCCATTCCGAGATATATTGCCATGCAACTTTCCACCGTTTCGTTCATCATCATGACATACATTACTTTTGTCATATTGCCATTGCATGATCATGTAGTTGACATCGTATTTGTGGCAAATCCACCATGCATAATTTTTCATACATGTCACTCTTGATTCATTGCACCATCCCAGTACACCGTCGGAGGCCTTCATATAGAGTCTTATCTAGTTCTAGTTTCGAGTTGTAATTCATATGTTGTAATCAATAAAAGTGTGATGATCATCATTATTAGAGCATTGTCCCCCCCCCAAAAAAAGAAAGGACAAAAAAAAGAACCGCCAAAGAAAAAAAAGAAAAAGAAAAAAAGAAAAAAATGGAAAAAAGGGGCAATGCTACTATCTCTTTTTACACACTTGTGCTTCAAAGTAGCACCATGCCATACAGTGAGTCTCATATCTTGTGCTTCAAAGTAGCACCATGTTCTTCATATAGAGAGTCTCATATGTTGTCACTTTCATATACTAGTGGGAATTTTTGATTATAGAACTTGGATTGTATATTCCTACGATGGGCTTCCTCAAATGCCCTAGGTCTTTGTGAGCAAGCAAGTTGGATGCACACCCACTAGTTTTCTTTTGTTGAGCATTCATTTATAGCTATAGTGCATCCTTTGCGTGGCAATCCCTACTCCTCATGTTGACATCAATTGATGGGCTTCTCTATAGCCTGTTGATTATCCTCGTCAATGTGAGACTTTCTCCTTTTTTCTTCTCCACACAATCCCCATCATCATATTCTATTCCACCCATAGTGCTATATCCATGGCTCACGCTCATGTATTGCGTGAAGGTTGAAAAAGTTTGAGATTATTTAAGTACGAAACAATTGCTTGGCTTGTCATCGGGGGTGTAGAATTTGGGAACATCTTTGTGTGACGAAAATGAAGCATAGCCTAACTATATGATATTGTAGGGATGAACTTTCTTTAGCCATGTTATTTTGAGAAGACATGATTTCTTTGAAATGTATGCTTGAAGTATTACTATTTATTTTGTCAATATGAACTTTTATTTTGAATCATTTGGATCTGAACATTCATTCCACAATAAAGAAAATTACATTTAGAATTATGCTAGGTAGCATTCCACATCAAAAATTCTGTTGTTAACATTTATCTACTCGAGGACGAGCAAGAATTAAGCTTGGGGATGCTTGATACGTCTCCAATGTATCTATAATTTTTGATTGTTCCATGCTATTATATTACCCCTTTTGGATGTTTATGGGCTTTATTTTACACATTTATATCATTTTTGGGACTAACCTACTAACCGGAGGCCTGGCCCATATTGCTGTTTTTTTGCCTATTTCAGTATTTCGAAGAAAAGGAATATCAAACGGAGTCCAAACGGAATGAAACCTTCGGGAGCATGATTTTTGGAACGAACGTGATCCAGAGGACTTGGAGTGCAAGTCAAGAAGCAATCAAGGCGGCCAGGAGATAGGAGGGTGCGCACACCCCTCCTGGGCGCGCCCCTGTCTCCTGGGCCCCTCGAGCGGCCACCGACGTACTTCTTCCTCCTATATATATCCACGTATCCCTAAAACATCCAGGTAGCCAACGAAAAACAATTTCCACCGCAGTAACCTTCTGTATCCGCAAGATCCCATCTTGGAGCCTCCGTCGGTGCTCCGTCAGAGGGGAAATCGACCATGGAGGGCTTCTACATCAACACCATAGCCCCTTCGATGAGTTGTGAGCAGTATACCACAGACCTTCGGGTCCATAGATATTAGCTAGATGGCTTCTTCTCTCTTTTTGGATCTCAATACAATGTTCTCCCCCTCTCTTGTGGAGATCTATTTGATGTAACTCTTTTTGCAGTGTGTTTGTCAAGATCCGATGAATTGTGGGTTTATGATCAAGTTTATCTATGAGAAATATTTGAAAAACTTCTCTGAATTCTTTTATGTATGATTGAGTTATCTTTGCAAGTCTCTTCAAATTATCAGTTTGGTTTGGCATACTGGATTGATCTTTCTTGCCATGGGAGAAGTGCTTAGCTTTGGGTTCAATCTTGCTGTGTCCTTACCCAGTGACAGAAAGGGTTGCAAGGCACGTATTGTATTGTTGCCATCAAGGATAAAAAGATGGGCTTTATATCATATTGCTTGAGTTTATCCCTCTACATCATGTCATCTTTCTTAATCCGTTACTATGTTCTTATGAACTTAATACTCTAGATGCATGCTGGATAGCGGTCGATGTGTGGAGTAATAGTAGTAGATGCAGGCAGGAGTCGGTTTACTTGTCACGGACGTGATGCCTATATACATGATCATGCCTAGATAATCTCATAATTATTTGCTTTTCTATCAATTGCTCGACAGTAATTTGTTCACCCACCGTAAGACATATGCTATCTTGAGAGAATCCACTAGTGAAACCTATGGCCCCCGGGTCTATCTTTTATCATATAAGCTTCCAATCTACTTTTGTTTGCATCTTTACCTTTTGCATCTATATTATAAAATACCAAAATATATTTATCTTATCATATTATCTCTATCAGATCTTACCTTTGCAAGTGGCTGTGAAGGGATTGACAACCCCTTTATTGCGTTGGTTGCGAGTTCTTTGTTTGTTTGTGTAGGTGCGTGGGACTTTTGAGGAGCCTCCTACTGGATTGATACCTTGGTTCTCAAAAACTGAGGGAAATACTTACGCTACTTTGCTGCATCACCCTTTCCTCTTCAAGGAAAACCAACACAAGCTCAAGACGTAGCAACTGCCCGGATGCCGAAGCCTTAGTGGCTTTCAAGCACAGTATCCAGGATGAATGGCTTGCCAGACACCTTGGCCAGGAAAAGCCGAGGACAATGGCAGCCCTAACAAGCCTTATGACCCGCTTCTGCGTAGGCGAGGACAGTTGGCTGGCCCGTAGCGGCACCAGCCACCCAGGCACATCCGAAGTAAGGGATGGCAACGGGAAGCCGCGACGCGATAAAAACAAGCGATGAAACAATGAAGACAACCCGGATAATATAATGGTCAACGCCGGATTCAGGGGCTCTCGACCCGGCCAACAAAAAAAGCCATTTAAAGGTAGTAGAGATGGACCGTCCAGCCTAAATAAGATTCTAGACAGATTATGTCAGATTCATGGCACCCCCGAAAAACCTGCAAAGCACACCCACCGAGAATGCTGGGTTTTCAAGCAGGCCGGCAAGCTAAACGCTGAACACAAAGGGAGGGAGATGCCAAGTGAAGACGAGGATGAGCCTCACCAGCCGAACACTGGGGGAAAGAAAAAATTCCCACCAGAAGTCAAAACAGTGAATATGATTTATGCAACTCACATACCAAAGAGAAGGCGCAAATGCGCACTCCGAGATGTATACGCTATAGAGCGCATCGCCCCCAAGTTCAATCCTTGGTCGGCTTGCCCGATCACTTTTGATCGCAGGGATCATCCGACTAGTATCCGGCATGGAAGATTGGCTGCCTTGGTGCTCGACCCAATAATTGACGGATACCATCTCGCCCGAGTCCTTATGGATGGCGGTAGTAGTCTTAATCTAATATATCAGGACACTGTCCGCAAAATGGGGATAGACCCGTCAAGAATCAGCCAAAGCAATACTACCTTTAAAGGAGTAATACTAGGTGTTGAGGCCCGCTGCATGTGCTCTCTAGTACTAGAGGTTGTACTCGGTTCTCCCGACAACTTCCGAAGCGAAGAATTAATATTTGAAATCGCTCCATTCCGAAGCGGCTATCACGCACTACTCGCAAGAATGACCTTCACTTGTTTCAATGCAGTACCGCATTACGCTTATCTTAAACTCAAGATGCTCGGTCCACGTGGTGTCATCACAGTTAGCGGAAATATAGAGCATTCCTTACGTGCGGAAGAATATGTGGCGGCTCTAGCAGCCGAACACTGAACGGCCTCTCCAACCAGAATAAACGATCGGTTGTCAAGACCACGGACACGGTTACACGAGTCCGGCTCACCACCAGTTGTAAACAGCCTAGATAAACCTGAGCTTGGGTCGATGGATATACCCCCATAGGTGGTGCTAGGGGCTGCCCACATGTAAAAAAGCCCATAGTTAGGCTCGACCCTACTAATACAATAACAAATTGCATTTTCATGGTTCATTCAGAATAACCAACTTTTCGCACAAAATCTTTCACCTGGGTTTTTCCCTTTTATAGATGACCATCGTGCTACACCCTTCCAGGATATGGCACATCGGAGACAAAGGCGCAGACGTGCAACAGGGCCCCGCTCAAAGGTTTCTTTTTAGATTAAGACCCTGCATAAACCTTTTTTAATGTCTCTTGTTGCTTCATACCCTCCGGACACTTATCACAACCGGATGGGATACTGGCGTTATTGGCATTTCGTCACGCCAGATTAATGCATGTAACTGGAAACTCAGGGCTCATTATCGAGGGCATTACTCAGCCCAGTATATGTTGCTGAAGTCCGAATACCTTAGGGAGTGTTCGGCATCGCGAGTTTGGCCTTATATGCATCAACTCCGAATCATGTCTTTGGTCAAATATTGGGTTTTCCCGGCTCCCGTGTTTTCTACCTTACGTTCCGCTCTATCGGCTAAGGTGGCACCGGTAGAAATACTGTGATTGTGCCCTGGTTCATCTGGATGAGCACCTCAGTAGAGAAAGCCGAAAACTGACTATCATGATATAGCACGAGACTGGCCAACCACTCGATGACTTAGCGGAATCTTCGCGACTCCTCCGCATTAACGAAGGACCGGTTTCCCGGTCATGTACGAACGCGCACCGTATTCGGATGAACACAGAAGTACCAGGGGCTATATAGTAGCCCCACCGTCAAACTCCTATGGCTAAGTGAAAGTGTTAAAGCAATATAGTCCAATTGCCTGGTTCGCCGCGCTATCACCTCCTTAACAGACCAAGACGTTGGATCAAGTGTGATTACACACTTTTTCGAACACCCCCGCATTATACGCGTGGGGGCTGAAGCCGACGACTGCAAACTTTCAGGTTATATATATACATAAACGGCCGCACAGGAGGCACTATAATACTTTCGGGCAAAAGTATAAACACAGCCTTTATAATCAAAATAGCATTGTTTTTACAATTCAGATACATGTCACTTGAACATGGTACTCTTCGAGCACTGAGCCTCTCTTAAACGGGTGCCTTCTAGGACTTTTCCAAAATAGTGCTCGGCCGGGTCCTGGCCTCCCGTCGGACCCCGGGTTGCTATAGCGGTGGCTTCCATCCCTGCCCAATATGTTTTAACGTGGGCAAGAGCCATTTGCGCACCCTCTATGCACGCCGACCTCTTCATAGTGTCGATATGCGACACAACACCAAGGAATTGCTGCACTAAACCAAAATAACTATCCGGCCTTGGTCCCTTTGGCCAAAGATGATCCACGATAGACCTCATAGCAAGCCCGGACAACCTATGGAGCTCAGCCCATGCGGCCATTTTTTCATTCAACGGCAGCGGACGCGTTGGGGCACTGAACTGCGACCAGAACAACCTTTCCACCTCATGATCTTTCTGATCTTTGAAAAACTCAGTTGCAGCAGCAGCACTCTTTGCCAAGTCCGCATACGCGTCTGCAGCACTCCATAACTGATCCAGAGGGGCATACTTCGGATCTCCGAACTTCATCCGCAACAAAAAGGGCCTCCTAGCCGTGATATCTCCGGCTTCACGAAGCTCTTCCTTTATCCCTCTAATTTCAGAGCGGGTTTCCTTGACCGCTTCCAAGGCCTTCTTTAGGTCGGCCGCTTTTGCATGGCTTTCCTTTTCAAGGAGCTCATATCGGCTGGTGGCATCTTTCAGCTCGATAGCCATCTTGGCTATCTTATCTTTGCTCTGGCGATGAGCAGCCTGTTCGGCTCTTAACTCTTCGGCCGCCTTTAGGGCAGCCGCATCACTTATCCTGCTTGCTCCTTGGCTCAGGCGAGCTCCGCCCGAAGGGTCTCCATGGCAGCAGCTCCATCTGCAGTCACAGCATATTATAGATACTAGCATAATGCCCTCTTAATATTTGCTGACTACCCGAAGATATACCATGTGCCTCGTCAAGCCGCTTGTTCACAAGCATGATGTCAGCATCCGCCATGTCAAGCTGCCGCTTCAGCTCAGCAAAATCAGTAGTCTAGACAGCCGCCGGACCCTCAGCCTCCTGCACATGGAAGCAGCACGATCATTATCGGGGACTATGATCCTCTGTTTGCCGCCTCTGGACGGCAACCAGAGTCTCAGGGGCTACTACCTATATAGTGAACACCTAGCATGTGCGATACTATCAAAAATACACATATATTACTTGGCGTACCTCAAAGCCTCTTAGCAGGCTCGTAAAAGCCTCATTCAACCCGTTCTTGGCGGATGAAATCCTCTCAACCACCTTACCCATTAAGGTACAATGCGCCTCTGAGATAGCCACTTGCTCCAGAAGACCCATCAGTGTGTCTGGTTGTGCACCGGACAGTCCCGGACTCTTTTTGTTGCTCTCCTTGGGAGCCGAATACTCCGGACTTCTAGAGGCCGAAGAGTTACCTTCTGGCCTTGGCGGATTAAGAGAAATCCTCCGTGACGACACCTCGGGTCATCCACCCTATGAGGCGGGAAGGCAAGAGGAGGCGTTTCGCTCTCCATCATCTCCGGAAGAAGATCCCCTGAATACGAACTCTGTTGAGAAGGGCTATAAGCCGGACTGCAAGATACATGTCTCATTTATTGTTCTTAGAGATCAAGCATGATATATTTACCAAAGTACTTTGTTCACCTACAGCTCGGCCGAGGGCTGGCCCCCTTGCGGGCGCTGTGCGGTAAGAACGCCCTCTGGGGCAGGGCCCCCTGGCGGAGGCATCTTCCCTTGTTTGGAAACCTCCATTTCCAAGTCTTCAGAGGCGGCACTTTTCTTCCCTTGGGGAGATGGGATTCTAGATTCACCTCCCTGACTATCCTCCTTCGTGGAGACACTAATTTCCCCGGTTTGGATGTATAATGTGTGAAGCCAAATTTCGGCTTCTTTATTCCTCCCTTCACCTTCTCCCGATGGCACTTGATAAGGTGCGTGCTTAAGCATCCTGGTTAGTACCGGATCTGGTGAGCCTTTAGGAAGGGGGGTCGAACACCTGATCCTCTCCGCCTTTCTTATCCAGTCCTGGCAGAGAGCAATTTTTCAGAATGATGTTGTGACAAATAAAAAGACACCATGTTCGGTCACGAAAATACATACTTGGGTATCCGAACGGTTGCAGTTGAGACCCGCATCCTCGGTGGTCTCCGGACACTTTATTCGTGATCCGAAGAATAATCCATACGTCTCTTCGTGCGTCACGCCAAAGAATTGTTGAACAGTTCACGGTCCTTCCGGGTTAAACTCCTACATGCGGAGAGATCGACATTGGCATGGCAGGACCCGACGAACTAGCATAACTTGCATTACCTTGATAAGATTGACGTCCCTCTTGAGGATATCTCGAATGCGGATTTGCAATGTCAGCACATCATTTACTGGCCCCCAGTCCAGCCCCTTGTTGACCCATGATGCCGGTTGGGGCGGAGGGCCCGAGCGGAAAGCGGGGGCGGCTGCCCGCTTTGTACCTCAGGGAGCTGTGATGTAAAACCACTCACCTTGCCATAAATCAGATACCTCCGGGGAGGAACCCTTTGGCCATGGGGCATCGACGCCTCTGCACTCTGCGTGTTGCCCATCGATCATCTTCGGCTTCACATTGAAGGTCTTGAGCCATAAGCCGAAGTGTGGGGTGATGCGGAGGAAGGCCTCACACACGATGATAAACAACGAGATGTGAAGGATGGAATATGGAGCTAGATCATGGAAATCTAGCCCATAATAAAACATGAGCCCTCTCACAAAGGGATCAAGACTAAAACCTAGCCCTCAGAGGAAGTGGGAAACAAATACGACACTCTCGTTGGGTTTGGGAGTGGGGATGAATTGCCCTTGAGCAGGCAGCCTATGCGGGATTTCGGCAGTGAGATACCTGGCCTCCCTAAGCTTCTTGATGTCCTCCTCTGTGATAGAGGAAGCCATCCACCGGCCTTGAAGGTTGGATCCGGACATGGTTGAAGGTCCGAAGTGCTTAGCCTGAGCCTTGGGTATTGGAACTTGAGGTGGGGGGAGGGAATGATTGAGCGTGGGAAGAAAAGGACATGCCTTGGCCCCTTTATAAAGAGGGTGAATATCAAGCGTCCCGCGCGTGGCCGTTTGGAACCTGCCTAAAATCAAGGAGTCATACTAACAAGCACGGTTGGGTTACCCACGCCCCATATTGATGAGAATCCCATGATAAGGGGAACATGATATCTGCTTCGATAAGACGTGCCAATAAAACCGCCTCGCAACACGTGCAGTGGCAGGTTGGTTGGAAAAAAACGGTTCAAATAATGATCGGGCCGTGGCGTGATGTCATGCTATGAAAAGTTGTCATCAGGTTAGATTTGCGGGATATTTTGTTCCCTATAGTGGTATGTGGAATTTGTTTTGCAGAGCCGGACACGATCCTCGTGTTCAAAATCTTCTATGGAGTATTCGGAGAAGGAACCCGCCTTGCAATGCCGAAGACAATCTGCGCGCCGGACTCATCGTCATTGAAGCCTGGTTCAGGGGCTACTGAGGAGGTCCTGGATTAGGGGATCCTTGGACAGCCGGACTATATACTTTGGCCAGACTGTTGGACTATGAAGATGCAAGATTGAAGACTTCGTCCCGTGTCCGGGTAGGACTCTCGTTTGTGTGGAAGGCAAGCTTGGCAATTCAGATATGTAGATATCCTTCTCTGTAACCGACTTTGTGTAATCCTAGACCCCTCCGGTGTCTATATAAACTGGAGGGTTTAGTCCGTAGGACAACAACAATCATAATCATAGGCTAGCTTCTAGGGTTTAGCGTCTACGATCTCGTGGTAGATCAACTCTTGTAATACTCATATCATCAAGATCAATCAAGCAGGAAGTAGGGTATTACCTCCATCGAGAGGGCCCGAGCCTGGGTAAACATCGTGTCCCCCACCTCCTGTTACCATCAGCCTTAGACACACAGTTCGGGACCCCCTACCCGAGATTAGCCGGTTTTGACACCGACAGTAAGTACTTGTGAAGCGCAAGGGTCGAAGCAAGATTAACTTCAACCTTCTTTCCACTCGGACCTTAATCCATTCGGGGGCTAATGATGATGATATAGACCTAGGGTAGGGTCATAGGCCTGACCTATACGCCCTACCCAAGGTCACTACCCTAGAAGCAAAGAAGCTCAAGAGACAACAAGGAGTACCCAATAAAGGTGTCGAGTGCAATCCACTCGACCAATCAACCACTTGGGTACCCCTCCTTCCCGAAGTCACACGACTAGTCAACCACTCGACCATACAAGAAACCACTCGACCTACTGAAGACTAGGAGTCACTCAGAATAGCAACGGGCAAGCATTCACTCCGTAGTCTTCAAGGTCATTTAAGGCACTTAAGGCTGGCGTTACCAGTAACGCCCCAATCTTTATGTACATTGAACCCTCTGTAATGGGGCATGGCTAGGGTCCTGGCAAACTCTATATAAGCCACCCCCTCCTCACACACACACACTCATATAATCCAGCCGACCGCCTCCGGGCACCGAGACGTAGGGCTTTTACCTCCTCTGAGAGGGGCCTGAACTCATAAACACCTGCATACAATCTCGCCATAGCTAGGACCTTGCCTCCTCATTCGTACCCCCTATACTTACTATCAGACTTAGTACCATGACATTGACAATGTTGACCACGCCACGCCGAGAGCATGAGGGTGGTGACGACGGCAAGGCCTAGGAAGGGGACGACGCGGAGCCGGGGAAGACGCGGCAGTGGAAGCCCACGCGGAGAGGACTACGAGGGTTCACTGATTCGGCTGCGGTGTGAGGCTGCCGCCACCGTAGGGCCTAGCCAGTAGTGGGAATAGTAGGGGCGATGAGGCCTCCACGGCAGCACAGCCGGCCACGGGAGGCAGGAGCATGCGGCATGACCGGCGCTGCTTTCGGCGGCTGGAGCAAGAAGACCAGAAGTTGAAGAAGCACTACAGCTGTTGGATGGACATCGTAGGGTCACTGGAGCTAGAATCATTCATATTGATTAAGTTGACAAAGCCCTCCGTCCCTGTCAACTAAGTAGGCCCACAAGTCAGCCTCCCACCAAGGAGGGTCCCAGCTAGCAGGGGGGTATTCATTTATTTGTGCGTAATAAGGAGGTACTTCCGTTGGGTCCGAGCTTACAGCTGGGGGAACATTTTTTCGTGAAATACGATGGCCCATCCGGTGGGTCCCAGTAGTCAGGGGGGAACGTTCTTTCACGAAATATGGTGGCCCGTTCGGTGGGTCCCAGCTGTCAGGTGGAGGAATAATTATTTTGCACATAATAAGGAGGCACTTCCTTGCGGCCGTCATGGACCCAGCTATCAGCCTCTCCATGTACAACACTCTTCTGATGGAAGTCGGTCGTTGACCACATTGACCATGCCGCACCGAGAGCACCACGGCGGTGGACGACGGTGATGCCTAGGAGGGGACGTTGCGGAGCCGGGGAAGACGCGGCAGTGGATGCCCACGCGGAGAGGAGTGCGGGGGTTCACTGGTTCGGTTGCGGTGTGAGGTTGCCGTTGCCGAAGAATAACAGGGGGTGTGGGTGACTGGAGGGATGGCCTGGCCAGTGGTGGGAGTAGTAGGGGGCGGTGAGGCCTCCGCGACAGCATAGCCGGCCACGGGAGGCAGGAGCAGGCGGCACGACCGGCGCTGCTTTGGGAGGCTGGATCAAGAAGACTAGAGGTTGAAGAAGCACTACGGCCATTGGATGGACATCATATGGTCACTTCGGCTAGAATCATTTATATTGACTAAGTTGACAAAGCCCTTGGTTCGCGTCAACTTAGTAGGCCCATAGGTCAGCCTCCCACTATGCTGGGTCCCAACTAGCACGGGGAGTATTCATTTTTTTGTGCGTAATAAGGAGGCACTTCCTTGCGTGCGAAGATATAGCTGGTGGGTCCGACCTGTCAGCGGGGGGGGGGGGGGGGGTTCGTGAAATATGGAGGCCCTTCCGGTGGGTCCCATATGATAGCTGGAGGAATAATTATTTTGCGGGTAATAAGGAGGCATTTCCTTGTGTGTGGTCGTGGACCCAGCTGACAGCCTCTCCACGTACAGTCCACGTCTGATGGAAGTCGTTCCTTGACCATGTTCACCACGCCGTGCCGAGAGCACCAGGGTGGTGGACGACAGCGAGGCCTAGGAAGGGGACGACGCGGAGTCGGGGAAGACACGACAGTGGATGCCCACGCGGAGAGGAGTACGAGGGTTCACTAGTTCGGCTGCGGTGTGATGCTGCTGTCGCCGTAGAATAACAGGGTGTGTGGGTGAGTGGAGGGATGGCCTGACAAGCCGTGGGAGTAGTAGGGGGCCGTGAGGCTTCTGCGGCAGCACAGCCGGCCACGGGAGCCAGGAGCAGGCGGCATGACCGGCGCTGCTTTGGGCGGATGGAGCAAGAAGACCAGAGATTGAAGAAGCACTACTGCTGTTGGATGGACATCGTACGGTTACTGCAGCTAGAATCATTTGTATAGACTAAGTTGACAAAGCCCTTGGTACGTGTCAACTTAGTTGGCCCACAGGTCAACCTCCCACTATGCTGGGTCCCAGCTAACACGGGGAGTTTTCATTTTCTTGTGCGTAATAAGGAGGCACTTCCTTGCGTGCGATGATATAGATGGTCGGTCCGAGCTGTCAGCCGGGGGGGGGGACGTTTTTTCGTGAAATACAGAGGCCCTTCCGGTGGGTCCCAGATATTAGTTGGAGGAATCATTATTTGCATGTAATAAGGAGGCATTTCCTTGTGTGCGGCCGTGGACCCAGCTGTCAGCCTCTCCACGTATTTTCCACGTCCGATGGAAGTCGTTCCTTT
This sequence comes from Triticum aestivum, assembly GCF_018294505.1. Classification (NCBI taxonomy): domain Eukaryota; kingdom Viridiplantae; phylum Streptophyta; class Magnoliopsida; order Poales; family Poaceae; genus Triticum; species Triticum aestivum. The sequence continues at coordinate 193,838,172 of NC_057810.1, read as the reverse complement.
ACCAAGTTCACCACACCACGCCGAGAGCACTAGGGCGATGGATGACGGCGAGGCCTAGGAAGGGAATGCGGAGCTGGGGAAGACGCGGCAGTGGATGCCCACACGGAGAGGAGTACGAGGGTTGACTGGTTCGATTCGGTGTGAGGATGTCATTGCCGTAGAATAACAGGGGGTGTGGGTGAGTGGAGGGATGGCCTGGCCAGCGGTGGGAGTAGTAGGGGGCGGTGAAGCGTCCGCGGTAGCACAACCGGCCACAGGAGGCAGGAGCAGGCGGTAAGACCGGCGCTGCTTTGGGCGGCTAGAGCAAGAAGACCAGAGGTTGAAGAAGCATGATGTCCATTGGATGGACATCGTACGGTCACTACAGCTAGAATCATTTATATTGACTAAGTTGACAAAGCCCTTGGTACGTGTCAACTTAGTAGGCCCATAGGTCAGCCTCCGAAATGGTGTGCCCCAGATGTTAGGGGGAGGAATCATTTTTTGGGCGGCCGAAGCTAGACTATCCGAGATTGAAGAAGAAGCACGACATCCGTTGGATAGACATCCAACGGCCACTGCTGCTAGAACCGTGTGTTGAATATAAGTTGACAAAGCCTTGCTTACGCGTCAACTTCTTTTTTTGTAGGGGACGCATCAACTTAGTAGGCCCACAAGTGTGTGGCAGAGAACTAATAGCCCATTTGCGATTTGTAAGAATGTACAACCCATTTTTGAATTCTAATGGAATTTACTCCAGCCCATTTACACTTTGTTAAAAGTACAGCCCATTTTCTAGCTAGGACAACGACTAATAATTTCAACCAACCATTCAAGACAGAATTCAATAAAATTTCCCACATCTTGATGGGATCCAAAATATTTTTATCCCGAATTTCTAGTCAGATTAAATATAAATTTGTATTACGTAAAAATCCAACGAAACATTGCACGCACAACAATTAAAAATTAAGATTTTCAAAATCCATAAATAATATATTATAAACTAATTTCGTGTTTGGTGCAGTTTTTATAGTTACTACCCAGTTTTTATAATTACATCCCATTTATTATTTTTAAAGCCCATTTTCCTGTTAAGCCTAATGCATCCCTCCTAGGAAAGATTTGCAGCCCAGCGGGGCGGAGAATAACAAGTTAACCTTGCCTGGGTATTCCTAAAAAAACATATAGCTGGGCTTGCCATTTTCATCTTGAAAAAAATTAATATTTGGATAACTGGCCTGGGCTAGATAGGCCACAGCCCGCCCAGTCAATACCCTGCTCTCCTCTGAACAACAATGAAAACATCGCTCAAGAAAAACTCTGCAGAGCTCACGCCTCAAAAACACAAATACTGCTCGAGCTGCTTGGTCCCAGCTGTCGGCCGCACCTTGTGCAATTCTCTCGTTTATATTGACTACATAGGTTGACAATGGTGTGGGACCGTGATGTCAGGAAACCAGGAGGAAGCAAAAAAAATAGTTGTACATAATAAGGAGGCACTTGCATACGTACGACTATGGCCCTAGTGGGTCCCTACTGTCATCCAGTCAAAATAAAGTCATCTCCTAAATCCTCATGTTCGTTGACCATGTTAACAATGCTCGGTACCACAACGAGCGCAACAATTCGAAGGATGACGGAGAGGGCCTCGCGGGCCCTACAGATGGTTTGATACAGTGCCCGCTGCTCATTCAGGAAGCCAGGATCATCAGACACCTATGAGAACCTTCGATGGACTAAGACGGCATGAAACGGTAAGGCCGCACTTGGGAGCTCTGGTTTATTTCACACCTGTATTAAGATACAAGTGTAATTTACCCGTCATCGAAAACAACACATAAAATATAGGCGTAATGAAACCGAGGGCCCGAGGTCTGTAAGTAAAACCGGCGGGTTACACACGTAATTTGAGAGACCAATGTATATTTTCCTAGTCAAAATAGACCAACCAAGCGCTTCGCCCGAGACCATCTGCTTTTATTTACAAGCGTCAGTTTTACAAGCGGTTTTGGTTGGAAAACGATGATCCAATCATGGCCTAAGATGATGAGTTGGTCGAAAGATCATATGGTTTCACGTCTAACCTACCCGACTTGTCGTATAGGCTATGAATAAAACATAAGGCGATGAACTTCTTAAGCACGGAAACAACAGAAGAGGATGATCTTCTTAACAAGCAAATCACTGGCAATAGATCGACATGCAAAACAATACGAAGCATTATTCTCAGGAGGCACGATGAACAGCTCGTGATGCCGCATGCCACAACATTCCAAGCTCAACTATGCAATCAAACACAAGGACTGGCATTACATAGAAAACATTCAGAACAAACTCTTAAAATACCTTACATAAGTCAACATTCATGTGATTATGCATCTCAGCATAGTAACTATTTACTTCTAAACTGAACACAGGAATAGGAAAAAACGATCGACGCTGCTCACAACAAAGGGCGTCCCACTCAAAAATATCAAATGCATGTCTTCTGGCTAACATCAATGAGCAAATTTTGACAAGGTTTTCCAATTCCAATATATTAAACTAATGTCCTAACATCAATGATTAAACTTTGACAAGCTTTTACCATTCAAAATATGTAATGCCTATGATCGTCGAGTCCTGTCATGGGTTCTTGTACTTGTTTGGGCACTTTTTGCCCAGTGCACTCCACGTGTTGTAGAGTTGCCTATGCTCTCTGCAGACTAGTCATGTCACCAGCGTCTATTAATACTCCATAAAGCTTCTCGGTCATTCCTTCTGTAATGTAGCACAAACAGTGACTGCTTCTTTCTGCAAAGTGGAACGATCAACTGTACCCAGAAATGTAGCAGTTTGCCTTGGACACATTGGCTCCTTTTGTGCAGTTCAACTAAAATCAAAGTCAGAATAAACCGAGCTTTGATTTTGATATCCCTGTAAGAAACAATAGGTATAAGGGAAACAATTACTGAGAAATAATGGTTGATGACTTGTACTCCCAGAAGAAAATCATCTACTGATCTACCTTATCTTAATGGGAAACAAAGTAGGAGAGTAGCAATTCTCCATTAGTGTGATACATTCTTATTGATTGAGACATTATCTTAACAATGCCTTGTTTCAACATGTATAAAGAACAACAAAGCAGAAAAGTACCATTCCTAAAACAATGTGACTGATTCATTTTAAGATAGACATTATCTTAAGAATACCTTGGTTAAACATGTAGAAAGAACTACAAAGCAGGATAGTACCATTCCTAAAACAATGCGACTGATTTGTTTTAATAGAGGCAAAAAAGGAATTAATTACTGGCCAATAAAGGAGGATGAAACATGCGGCCACAAAAATGGTAATCCCGCCAATCCCAAACAAGTGTTGCAGTTTTGAACTAAGATTCAGTAGTTAATTAATTCTGAGAGTGGCATTGCTTAATTTTACCAGCGGCATTAGATTAACAAAAAGTATAAATAGTTCCAGGGGAGAGTGGGTGCAACAACAACATGTGCTTCCATCTACTTATAAAGGGGGTGATGCAGAGTTTTTCTGTAACAAAGAAACAAGCATAATATCTGGGTTGGAACAATTTTTGCTCACTTAGTGGTAAAAGACAGCAGTTCAATAGCTTCAATTCAACATTTATCCAAAACAGTACCAATACAAGTAGCAAAACATCTCAAAGCACACTGCACCATCATGTGGATGAGACCAAGATTTGAAATAACTTGCCACAAAGACTGGAAACAAATCTCGATCTCCTTTTGTGCAGTTCCACCAAAATTAAGCAAAGTCACCGGTGTGACATTCAAGTTGAACTGCACAAAACACTCTTAAAACATAAGGGTGTGTTTGGTTGTGTTCTCGCCTCAGCATAGTTGTTCCCTCTTCATGCGTGCTCAACTCAACACCCCTCTTCATGCATGCTCTCTTCATGCATGCTTCTAGTGTATTTGTGCTAAGCTAGTGTGGACTCATGCACCCTCCATACACTCTACCAAACACCCAAAAGTGGGTCGACAAGGGAACTCTTGGGCTCATGCACCCTTCATACACCCTACCAAGTGTTTCGCGTAGCGAAGCAAAATGTCGCAATAGCAACAACTTGAATAGATATCCCTGTTTTAATAGAGGCAAAAAAGGAATCAATTACTGGCAAATAAAGGAGGAGGAAACATGCGGCCACAAAAATGGTAATTCCACCAATCCCTAACAAGTGTTGCAGTTTTTAACTAAGATTTAGTCGTTTATTCTGCGAGTGGCATTGCTTAATTTTACCAGCAGCATTAGATTAACAAAAAGCATAAACAGTTTCAGGGGAGAGTGGGCGCAACAACACCATGTGTTTCCATCTACTTATAAAGGGGGTGATGCAGAGTTTTGTGTAAGAAAGCAACAAGCATCATAGCTGGTTTGGAACAATTTTTGCTCACTTAATGGTAAAAGACAACAGTTCAATAGCTTCAATTCAGCATTTATCCAAAACAGTACCAAAACAAGTAGCATAACATCTCAAAGCACACTGCACCATCATGCGGATGAGACCAAGATTTGAAACAACTCCCAAGGAAGACTAGAAGCAAATCTCGATGTCCTTTTGTGCAGTTCCACCAAAATTAAGCAAAGTCACCGGTGTGACATTCAAGTTGAACTGCACAAAACACTCTTAAAACATAAGTGTTTCGCGCAGCGAAACAAAATGTCGCAATAGGAACAAGTTGAATAGATACCCCTGTTTTAACAGAGGCAAAAAAGGAAACAATTACTTGCCGATAAAGGAGGATGAAACAAACGGTGATAGAAAGAAGCATCTAACTTATCTTGATGGAAAACAAAGTAGGATAGTAGCATTTCTAAAACAGTTGCATTGATTCATATTAACAGAGACATTCTCTTAAAACAACATTCGTTAAAAAATGTAATTTACTTTTAACAGTGGCATTGCTTAAATTTTCCGGTGGCATTCTTAGATTAACAACATCAAAATAGTTGTATGTCACATGGGACATGGGACATGCCAGCACCATGTGCGTCCACATGTATAAATGGGTGATGTAGAATATGTAGCCAAGCATCATATCTGCCTTGGTCCCATATTTGTTCTCTTTGAACCTTTTTCCTATGTGAGGGCAGCACATCTAGTCCTGCACAAACTACCTGACCCCCCAGTTTCAGGTTATCCCCTTTTTTCCTTTTCGACCAACAAAGCAGCTGTATAGCCAGTCTATACTACTTTCCCTCCCTCCTTTCCTCATTGAACCATGTCCTAGATTCATGCTCCACCCCACCGCACCCTTCTTTCCTCTTTGAACCAAGACCTAGATTCGACTACAAAAAAGATATGTATGCAACTAGAGCAATGACAGTTTCAAATAAACTTATACCTTAGGGTCGTCGGGATGTGGCAAGGCATGCGGCGGGAGGCCGGGTCTGCCCACACTACATACAGCAGTGAGGAAGAAGGGGGCGGTGGCCCTCCCACACAGGTGCTGGGTGAAAGAGAAAAGCGCAGCCGGCACTGGATTGCCTCCCTCGCCGAGGGCGATAGAGTAAACACTGCACCTCCTCCCCTTCCCGGTGCTACGGGATCCGGATGCCTCCGTCACCAACTGTGAGGGGGAGAGAGAGACAAGAGGCCAACGCAATCTTGTTTAGATCTAGTGAAGAGGGTGAGAGACTGTGAATATAGCAAACCCTAGCAAAGGAACGCTGAGCCTCCAGCATGTATATATATATATATATATATAGTACGGCGAGAGTGTGGAGAGTGTAAACCCTAGCGAACAAGCCCTGAGGCTCCAGCTTATATATATACTGTAGTACGGACCGAGCTCCGGTGCCTCAACTACACCTGATTTTAGCTGTATGACAGGTGGGCCAGCCACATTTTGGGCCCACCTGTCATAAACCCAAAGGCAGGTGCACTAAGTCAATGAAGCTGCATCCATATAGTACTCGTGTATATGACTAATATATAGTGGAGTGGTTTTCTTATTCTCTCCATAACAATTGTTTTAAATTGTGTAAGTACGAAGCAAAACTATTTTTTTAACATACCAGTGAAGAAACCTACATTCCCTTTGTTCCTAAATATTTGTCTTTCTAGAGATTTCAACAAATGATTACATACGGAGAAAAATGAGTGAATCTACACTGTAAAATATGTCTATATACATTCGTATATGGTAGTCCATTTCAAACCTCTTGAAAGACAAATATTTAGGAACGGAGGGAGTACTTCCGATGAACTAACAATCCACGCGTCCTGGTCGCACTTCCTGTCCTTCACGTGCGGTACACTACCCTTCCTTAAGTGAACAACCGCACATGCGCCAAATTATCGGAAATGTGTGAGAGTGTGTAGAAATAAAGAATTTTAATTTCAATTATCAGAAAGGTTTGAGAGTATGTACAGTTTGCCCTCTCTAATAATTATGGTTTGTTGTGATCGGCCTAAACTTGGTCAAACTTTACAAAGTTTGACTTCAGTCAAATCTAATATGTAGAGTAAATAAAAATGGAGGGCTACTATGTCCATCCGGGTTTTTAGTCCACAGCATTTTTTTAATCAAAGTTAATAGCTGGACAAATAAAATTACAGGGGAGCTGGAGACAAAGTTGTGAGAAGGCTTAGAAATCAATAGAAAACTTATGCTCTTAGTACCAACGTTGATCCTTCTTCAAGGAAACATTTGGTGCATAGCCAATTGTGTGATAAAATTGCAGCAATGTGAAAGACGACTGTGTCTCCAACACAACCAAGGTGAACTGACGAAGGATATCATCTCTGTGGGTAACAATAAAAGAGCACTGATGGAAGACAACTTGTTTTTCATTGAAAATTGATCAAATTCACCAGCCGACGCAACCATGAGGCGCAACCATGAGCATCGATAGGTCATCATAGTGATGCATCATCCATTTGGCATCAAGTTTGGGTGAGGCACCTATGAAGTTCGACAAATCCTCACCGTGGTCTGTTTCTTCTTAGTAATCAAGCTCGAGGAAGGAAGAACCACGTGGCAGAGGACAGTGAGGCAGAACAACAATGGCCATCCAATTTTGTGTAGTTCCACTAAAATTGAGGAAGACATGCCTGGGTATGGAGATACGCATGGCTGTTTCCCAAAATATAAAAAGGGATATAGTGTTGTTACTTTGTTTTACAAGATTAACAACGACATCTCAATTGTCAACAAGAATTAATGAAAAGTACACCAACAAACAGAAGCATCATGATTATCTTGATGGGAACTATACCAAGATACCCGAGAAAAAAAGCATTTCTTCATTTAACCAGTGATAGTATTAGATTAGCAGCAGCAATAGGAGCATATGGACAATGACCGCACAACCACTGTGTACTTTTTGTCGAAACAACATGTATACCTCCACTGAGGCATAAATCAGGACAACTTTTCGAGTGGCATTTCCTCTATAATAGTAGGTGATGTTGGACCTATCGGCATTCTGGGAACGGGGGTCCCCAGACTTGCCTGCCTGCGGCCTGCGGCGTGGCTCGAGTAGGGGGCCCAGTGCGGCCCATCTTTATCGACTGGAGCTCAAGACCCTCGCGAGGGGCCAAGCCTCATGGTGCGGATGACAGGAAGCTTCCTCAGGCGCAGCCTCATCAGGCAGGCTCGTAGGAGGCGGAGAGATCAAGGCTGGGTACCTCGTGAGGAGCCCATGACGCAAGCCATGATGATCGAAACCAGGCGGGCGCCGGCCTGCACAGTGTCCTTGTTTCCCCTTTGGTGCAAAGGGGGCAAGCACCGGCCAAGGCTTCAGGCAAAGGTTATCGTTTCGATGCAAAAAGACCAAGACCAACAAAGTGGCAGGAAGGAGGTCACCGTGGAGCCCAGGACAGCGTCATCGTCAGAGCCTTTGGCAGCCGAAGACCAACTTTAGTCAGGATAAGTGTACTAGATGTTCCCCTTCAAAATGGCCAATTGTTGGCGCCCTTCCTGCTCAATATTTGGGAAGAGGCCCAGGGCTTCCCTCTATAAATAGGACTAGCCACCACAGGGTAGAGGGTGCGAGAAATCGGCTAGGGATAGAGAGATTGACCAAGGAGAGAGAGAGAGAAGCGATTGGACTCACCCAAGCAGTTCATCGCACCAGCTCAAGAACAACCCTCGGGAGGCTGTTCTCCCTTTGTACTATTCATCATCAGCCCCTGAGGCAATCCACCACGGCACACACTAGAGTAGGGTATTACACCACAATGGTGGCCCGAACCAGTATAAATCTCGTGTTCATTGTGTGTTCTTCTTTCAAGCCTAGATCCTTTGCGAGACTTTGATACATGAGCCGGTAGGGGAAAGATCTCCGCGCGCACCCTAGTGTTTGAACCTCAAGGGTCTGCCGAAACCCACAATCCGACATTTGGCGCTTCAGGTAGGGGTGTGCCGGAATCCTTCTTATGCCGCCTCACGTTCCGTCACTTCGCCATTCTGATGTCAAGCGACCCGACAACCAACGCTGACCGCTGGGTGGCGTGGCCCGCCCATGCCATGCCGCCGGCCCAGGGCGACCTCAACCCTGCGCCTCTGGCAGCTCGCGCTCCACAGGGCATTGCAGGGTGCGGGCGACACGGCCAAACGCCGCCTGCCCTCACGCTGCGACAGGTGCGGTCAGCAGCAAGATCCTCAAGCCATGCCGCGGCCACATCACTGCACACTCGATGGGAGAAGGCGAACTCCAGGTCCGTGCTCATGGTGTCCTGAGAGCTGCTACGGCGTCGGCTGCTAGAGGGCGGCCGTGACATGTTGTTGGAGTGAGTGGCCGAGCTCCTGGACGCTGCTGCCTCAGGAGCACCTCCTTTCTGCATCCAGCTGCCGCCCCAAATCCAGAGTGGGCCGTATAGCGGCCCCATACGCGCCCATGCAACTCCAAGTGGGCTCCAGGGCCTACTCAACGCCTACCTGGCCGGCAGCACCAGGCGACAAGTCGCGCCGACCCCATCTCCGGCCGGCGAAGGAGTGCACGCCGCGACCTTCGGCCTCGGTGGACCACCACGCCACCACCCTCAAGACAACGCTCCAGGCTGGACTGCGTGGCATGTGGGGCACTACGGCGAGACCCGCGGGGTAGTGGCCCCAGAAGCTTATGTGCCCCACATGGTGGATCGAGAGTGCACACTGCAAGAAGACCACGGCTCATTCCTAGGGCCAGGCTGGGGCGAGGAGACACCAAAAGCTGAGCTCTTTCAGGAACCCCAAGAGGGCCATGACAACCGTGCCAGTGGCAGCAACTATCTGGTACCACTAATTCCTCAGGAGCAATCTTATGCTAACCATGTGTCGCAAGAGGTACAGGTCGCCGCAGCAGATGGCTGCCCCAATCCTGCAGCCCCTTACCCCACGGGAGGAGGGCACCGGGGGCTGCAGGAGAGGGGCCGAGATCCTGGTTCGTCCCCACGGTGCTCGGCACAAGGCGTTCTCAGGAGGTAGGCCCTCTGCCGGGGAGGTGCCTCAGGGCCTGCCCCCGGCAGAGGACCCGTGGTCAGCGGGGGAACCGCTGGCGACCGGTCTATCCTATTGGCGTCGTCCTTGGTATCTGGTCGTCATCAATGGCGGTAGAGTGTGGCGCAAGGCGGGGCCCCCATCTGGCGATATGAAGCAAGGCCGGTACCTGTGAAGAAGGCCCAGTGCCTGTGAAGCTCGCCACCCCATGACACTCTCACGTAATAATGAGTGGGGCTGTACACGCCCCGGAGTCTCCAGAGAGCCGCCCTCGGGCCTCGGGGGCTCCCGCCCACGCCCAGTGGCAGCACTTAGCTCCGCACTGGTGAGAAGACATCGAAGACTAGACTAGGTGCCGAACGCGATCTTTTTGATTTTTGCCTTGCTCTTTGTTGCCAAGTTCCTTTGATTTGAATTTAAGTTGGATTTGAGCTTGAGACTTGCGTGTCTTCGGGGAAGGGGTGTTTAGTCTCGTTCGAGCAATCTCTCACGTTTTGGTTTCGGCTTTGCGTCCAAAGTTAGCGTTAGCTGCCTCCCCTTGCGAGCCCCTCGCAAGCCGGGCCAGGCTAAGCAAGGCTACGATCCGGACCGCTGCCGCCGCACCCCCCTCAGGGGGTTCTCATTGCAGGATCAATGGGTTTACTCAGAAGACACTTGGGGCATTGCGACCCCCGCGGGATCGCTCGGGACCCGTCCGAGCCAAAGGTAAACAAGTCAACCGGCCCATCGTAGGGCCAATGGCTCAGCATAAGCATGCATGCGGCGTTATGTCTACAAGGATACCAACTGCAAACCTTTACACGAGGGGCTCCCCCTCCCAAAATGCTCTTACAACCTTCAGGGCCAAGCCCGACTGTTTTCGCGCAGGACAACCAGCGGAGGTGACACGCGATCAATCAGACAAATCCCCCAATGCATCTTCAGGGGCACCTCCGGAGTCATCACTGGCGTCACTGGCCTCACCATCACCCACGCCGTCGCCATCATTGGCGCCCTGATCATTCACCACGCCACCTTCATCGGCAGCCACGACCACACCATCGTCTTCAGTTGCGAAGGCCCTAACGAGGGCGTCCATGTTTTCCTCCACCCAATGTGCCAGATCGCCCCGGATGGCTATGGGCACCGGTGCGATGGTGGCATCAAAGTCAAAATGGGGATCCATGTTCTGAAGATAACTGAAAACCCGAGAAAAAGCACGCCCAAGCAAAGGCTCGACTCCTTTCCTCAACGAGCCCGCGGACCCTGCCAGAGCGGGTCTCCAGCTGCGTCACCACATCTATGAAGAACCGGAGGTTGCCAGCGTAATTGATTACGCGGAGCTCCGCAACGGCCGCCTCGCATATGTTACCCAGGGCCGTGTTCGCCCTTTCCCTGAGTGTTCGAAGCATGGGGGCATGCACGTGCTCCAGGGTCTGCCGCTGACGGATCTCGTCCTCGTTCCGCCGTGCCACGGCCTCGGCGCCATCGACCCTCTGTTGGAGAAGAAGCACCTCGGCGCGGGAAGTGGCGAGCTCCATCTGCGCTGCACCAAGGGCGGCCCTGGAGGCGTCCGCACGCCGCGCCACTTCATCCAGCTTGGCCTTGAGGGCAGCGGTCCTGCCCTCAGCTTCAGCCCTGATCAGCTCCATCCTCTCTTCGTGCTCGCGTTCGAGATTCGAGCGAGCCTCCGCCACGCGATGATCAACCTCCTCTTGGACTCAGGCTTCCCCCGCGCTGACATCATCCTCTGCCCGAGTCACCAGGCGCTCCCTCGTCTCCATCCCCTCAAGGTCAAGGGTGCGCTCAGCGGCCTCCAGCATCAGCACCTCCTCACGCTTCTGAAGCTCCGCCTGGTCGACGGAAGCCCCCTTCAGTGACACAAGGGCCGCCTGACGCAACTTCACTTGCTGCTCTAGAGAGTTGCTCCAAGCTTGGAGCTCCCGCACGCGCTCCTCTGCATCCTTGCGCCGTCGGTCTGCTTCCCGAGCCTCCTCGACGGCTTGGGTGCAGGCCTCCCGCGAAGCCTCAAGTGATGCTTTGGCCTTCGCGTTGTCAAGGTCACATTGGTGACGCGCGAGGGTGAAGGCTACCTTCAGCTAGTGCCTCTCCTCGGTGAGGCGCAGGCCTTCGGCCTCAAGGCGCGCATCCTTGCCAGCAAGCTCCACGCCGAGCTGGCTCACTGCATCAGCCGACCCTCTAAATAAACTCTTGGCGAAGGGCGCGGCGCTCCCGAGCGCGCCCGAGCACGTCTCCGGTGTCATCCTCCGCTGCTGGCGAACACGGAGGGCCCTGAGGTGGCATGCCCCCTTCCCGTGAGGGGCTGGGGGCTGGCGCCCCAGCAATAGCCGGACGGACCTCGCCAGGAATCCAACCTGGCGCCGGTCCATTCCCAAAGGAGGAACTGAAGATCGACCTCAGCCAGTCACCATCCACGATCAGGGGAGGAGTGCAGGGCAAGCTAGATGTACCCCAGGAGAACTCATGAAGAGAGCACAACAGGCGCGCAGGATCTAGGTGCCCCGCGGGAAAGATCACTTCCCCGACCGGCCCATCAGCGGGGGCGTTGCTCGAGCTCGGCGCGCCCAAGGTCGGCGATGAAGACAAAACTTGGGGGAATGACTCCTTGGCAGTCTCCGCGAATTCGGCAGGAAGGGCCCTGAAAGGCCGCGGTCAGCTGCAGGGACAGTAAGGTAAAGGAGCAGGGAGAGAAGAGGACTTACTCGTCCATGGCAAAGTACTTCCTGCACTTCAACAGGCGGCAAGGGAGATCATCGCCACCCGATGCCTCCTTCCTCTTCCGGAGGGCCTCGAAGTCCATGCGGAACCGGCCCAGGCGCTCGGCACAAGGGTCAGCCTATGGCGTGGAGGAGGCATCAAGGTGATCAGCGCGAGGGGAATCGACCTGGGGAACGCCACCAGGCGCCGCCTCGTGAGGAACAGCCGGGGCCTCGGAAGCCCCAGTCTCTGGAGCCAAAGGCCGCAACTCCTCGCCTGCTGCTGCTCCAGAAGGGGCTTCGGGAGATGCCACCTTTGGGGCTCCGCGCAGTGTCAGCATCTCGGCATCACCCCCTTTAGCTCCCGGCGGTTCTCGTCTCCCCGCTCCATCACCTGAGACAGGGCCGCTTGGGGCGACCGGAAGAGCAATCACAATGACTGGATTCTCGCAGGGCCCCGTGAGGCCAGCCGGGCGCAACCCCCACTCATCAAAGCTGGGCATCTGCCTCACAAAATCGGCCCTGCCCGAGCAAAGATACAAGAGGGCACCATCGTGTCGAAGGATGCCTGGGGAAGGATCGCCAGTCAGGAACCTGAGCACCGTCCTCAGTGCTTCAGGCGCCAGGTCCTCCTCCTGAAGCCGCATGCGGTCCTTGTGCCCTGCAAAGTCCCACATCCGGCGAGAGTGGCGCTGGAGAGGAGCAATGCGACGCTGGAGGAACTCCATCACCACCTTGGGCGCCCTCACGTCAAGCGCCCTCAAACTCTTGAAGCGGCGCCAGCCGAAGGCGAGCCGGCGGCTCGCGAGCGTCTCATGGCCCCAGCCTGAGTTAGGAACAACATGCAAGGTAGGGTGCGAGAGCAGGAGGCTAGGCACCCCGACATCCACATACAGCCACCGCTCTCTGAACCTGGCCTCACAGGGAGGAAGGCTGAAATTGATCCCTAAAGCAGCCGTCTCTGGCACAGCTAGGAAGCTCACACACCCCGAGCATTGAGCAGGGTCGCTCAGGCGCAGGGAGAAGAAGTGGCGCAGCAGGGCAATGGAAGGAGGAATGCCCACCATTGCCTCGCAAACAAAAGCAAAGGCAGACAAGAGGGTAATGGACTCAGGCCCGAGGTGCATCATGTGGATCTGATAATGGGAGAGTACCACATTGAAGAAAGAGGAAAAAGGGGGAACCATACCTGCCCAGAGGGCATCGGCGAAGAACCGGACCTCCGTGACGACCCTATCAAAGGAGGCATGGGACGCAGGCCAGACCGTGGTCCTGCCGCACTCAATGAAGATGGTGGCAAGAGCAGAGCGGACCTTGTTCAAGGCTTCGGGATTGAGTATGATTGACCGATCGATGGCGGGGACCGCCACCGGAGGCGAGCGGGGAAAAGGCGTGGGCTTCTTCCCCTTTTCCTTCTTCGTTGGCTCCATGGCGATGGAAAGAGGGGAGAGCTCGAGCCAGATTGAAGGTGGAGGATGGAGCTGGAGGAAGAAGGAAGGACAGGAAGCGCGCAGACGGCGAAAGGGGAATAGCTGTGTGCAACCACGGGTCCGCCTAGCCGAGCGTATAATGAGGCATCATGGGGAAGCGGAGACACCCACATCCAATCAACTGCCACGCGGCGCCCAAGGCCGCAGGCTATTGGGGCCCACGGTGCTTCGCACTTGCCCCTTCGCTTACTGTCGGTGTTCTAGGAACGGGGGTCCCGAGACTTGCCTGCCTGTGGCCCGCGGCGTGGCTCAAGTAGGGGGCCCAGTGCGGCCCATCTTCATCGACTGGAGCTCAAGACCCTCGCGAGGGGCCAAGCCTCGCGGGGCAGACGACAGGAAGCTTCCTCAGGCGCAACCTCATCAAGCAGGCTCATGAGGAGGCAGAGAGATCAAGGCAGGGTACCTCACGAGGAGCCGGTGATGCAGGCCATGACAATCGTAACCAGGCGGGCGCCAGGCGGCCGCCGGCCTACGCAGTGTCCTTGTTTCCCCTTTGGTGCAAAGGGGGTAAGCACAGGCCAAGGCATCAGGCAAAGGTTACCGTTTTGGTGCAACAAGACCAAGACCAACAGAGCGGCAGGAAGGAGGTCACCGTGGATCCCAGTACGGCGTCATCGTCAGAGCCTTTGGCAGCTGAAGACCAACTTTAGTCAAGATAAGTGTACTAGATGTTCCCCTTCAAAATGGCAAATTGTTGGCGCCCTTCCCGCTCAATATTTGGGAAGAGGCCCATGGCTTCCCTCTATAAATAGGACTAGCCACCACAGGGTAGAGGGGGCGAGAAATCGGCTAGGGATAGAGAGATCGACCAAGGAGAGAGAGAGAGAGAGAGAAGCGGTTGGACTCACCCAAGCAATTCATCGCACCAGCTCAACAACAGCCCTCACGAGGCTGTTCTCCCTTTGTACTATTCATCATCAGCCCCTGAGGCAATCCACCACACCACACACTAGAGTTGGGTATTACACCACAATGGTGGCCCAAACCAGTATAAATCTTGTGTCCCTTATGTGTTCTTCTTTCTAGTCTAGATCCTTTGCGAGACTTTGATACATGAGACGGTAGGGGAAAGATCTCCGCGTGCACCCCAGTGTTCGAACCTCAAGGGTCTGCCGGAACCCACAATTCGACAGGACTAGCCGATGAACCCTAGCTACTATACATGGGGAGGTGGGGAGTAGTTGCATAGAAGAAAACCCGCATGCAGCGACCTAGAGAGCTGGACCACTACAATAAGTTATACCTCAGGTGGGCGAGATGTCGCTTAGGCGGGCGGACGGGATCTGCCCACACGACGGCAGTGAACAAGGGCGCGGAGGATCTTCGTCCGCACCAGCGCCGACTCTGAGAGGATGGTGCACATCGGCTTCCTCCATCACCGATGGCGACAACGTCAATGCTGCACCTCCTCATCTCTCGCAACGGACGGGATTCGGTCGGATCTGTGACCACCGGTGAGGAGAGAGATAGAGTGGACACTGTCATCTTGTTTTGATATAGAGAGGGTGAGAGAGCAAGACGTGAGAAACTCTATCAAACAAGAGGCTATAATGGAGTAAAAAAAATCTCTCCATACCAGTGGTTTTAAATAGAATACGCGTGTTCCCGAAAAAAGAAACAAAAACTGGTGGATAATTTTTTAATGTACCAAGAAAGAAAACTCGATAAAAAACACACCCCCGCTTCCAGGTCGCGAGAGTCGTCGCGCACACACACATAGACATAGACATGCATATCCGTGTTTATGTTCCTTTTCCATCTCCATCTCCAATCATATTTGTCCAACTGGCACATTATTTACGTTGTTAATTATATAAGCAGCAATATTAACGTACAACATCTCTTCTTTGTGGGAGTCCGGATCGCTACCACGGCCGCTCCTAACCAACCCGAACCCTCTTCATCACCCGCGCGTGCTTCCCGCCCAAAATAGTCAGTGCCGCATTCATGCCCAGCCAGAGCAGACATGACCTCTCACTAGTGCCGGCACTGAAGCAGCGCACCGGCCGAGAGAGCTTCTCCCACGCTGATTCCTGGTGCACATGACTGCTCCGCATTCGAAGGTCGCAATAGCCGGCCACAACATGCATGTAAAAAGTTATTGGGAGTCTGTGCTACAGCTAGCTGTCCTCCCCCAACTCATCAATCTCTTCCAGTAGTGCTAGTACTCCATGGCATGATCCATCAACAAGCAGGCGGGAAATTTATTGTATACTCAATTTGCGGTGAGTGGCATGCTGAGCGACCGTGTGGGGTCGAGCCATGGAGGAGGGTAAGACACGAACGCGATAGACGTGATTTAAACGTTGGTTTTGCTCAATGGCGCGATCCAACAAAATGAAATGTTGGTTTCTCTCCGTTTCCATTTCTTCTTCGAAAAAACGGAAAATTTCCACTCCATTTTCATTCCTACTCCAAGGTTTCCCCGTTACAACATTCCATCAAATACAAAGGAAAACTAACATGCATGCTGATGCATCTCAATGATTCACAGATCATAGCCAATATTTACTTCACAACTAAAGACATAAGTTGTGAGAGCGTGTATGATAAAAAAACTACTGATGGGGTCACTACGACTTAAACCCTAAACCCTAAACAGGATTTAATTTCCTAGCTAGGTAGAATCTGTCGAAGGAAAGACGACTGGCACCCTCGGATCATACAATGCTTTTGTGCAGTTCCACTAAAATCGAGCTGAGCATCCCTGATGGCAAAGATATTGAAGAAGTGTGATCAGAATAATAATACTGGCACTAGTTCATGAGACATAAACTCATCACAAGTATAAGCCGGTAGAAGTAGAGAAAGATCAATGGAGATGGAGCTACGTGGGGAGCTGCGGCCGTGGAGCAAGTCGGCTCTAAAAGATAGATGTACTACCTGGGACATCAGGCTGTAGCTAGACGGGTGGTTGGGATGCGACATCGGCCCATACCGCGGTGACACCCATTTGGGATGCACCGACTATGAGTTTTCTCCCTCGCTGATGTCGACCGCGTCTATGCAGAACATTGTTCCCTTCCACCAGCTGCGGGATCAGGCCAGATATGTGACCAGCGGTGTGGCCACCGTCGTTCTATGCTTGTGAAGAGAGAAACCCAAGAAAGTAGGCTTGTAGATTAGGCTCCTGCTAGTGTATATATAGTGGTTTCCTTTTTCTCTCCATATCAACCATTTCATATTGCGTACGTGTCATTGAAGAGTGAAATGATGGTTGCTTCTTCCGACTAACTTACTGTGTGATTTGACTGCTCCTTAGTGGCCCCTACACGTACTCCCCCTATGTGTATGCAATAGTCACACATACACATGGACGCAAAAACACGCGAGGTGCCCTAATGCATGCATGTCCGAGCACAGGACGGAACACACACGGTTGCGCTCAAGTGCTCAACCTACATGTGCATGCACACACATACTCAGCTAGGGTGAGCTAGTGACCGTATAAACACTATAAAATGTATATATTGAGCACAATGAGCGTATTATGAAGTCCACTGACCGTATTTTTACAAATATACAGTGACAGACAGTGTATTTATCTCATTTGAAATTAAGCCATATTAACCGGAGAGGAGGCAGTATGGACTATCATTACTTTGATGTGTCCCGTCAACTTGCCAAACGAGGAGAAGCTTGCAGGATGGGAGAAGCTTGCGCGCGGTGGCTCGCGGAACAAGGAGAAACTTTTGACTAATGCAAGCTCTCCCTCGCTCAGGCGGTGGACGTGCAATAGTTAATTCGGTATCAGATTGCCGGAAGCATACACTATACTAGTACTATTATTGTTCGACTTCCCAAAGAGGCAAACAACCAAGTGCAAAGTTTACTAGTACTAGTACTACTACTATAGTCTATAGAGGTATGTACTATAGTACTAGGAACTGGATGGAGGCTGCACTCTTATTATATTTTTATAATGTGATAAAGCAATCTTCAACAGATTTGCTTCTCTTCGAGGGTTCTCGCATGTGATAATGGAAGTTGATTGCATGGAACACTTGCCACAATTCTTGCTTAATTCTGGCTCATATCTTATTACAAATAGGAGCGCTCGGTAATATTTCCTCTTTTTTTGTTATTCAGCATGTAAACATGTCAGCAAACCTTCAGGTGCATCTTTGTGCGAACCGTGCTTGCTGCACTTTGAATGTGGCCGAGAGCTGACTTGATGAAACACCTCGCTTCCTACTTCTTTTTTTGCGGGGTACCTCGCTTCCTAGTGACCAGTGTCTTGGCTGATCGTCCTAAGAATGCTTATACATGAATAAAGCTCTCTCATTTACCCACAAAAAATATTAAGCCATATTAACCGAAAAGGAGGGAGTATGGACTAGCACTACTTTTGGTGTGTCCCGTCAACTCGCAGAATGAGAAGAAGCTTGCAGGACAAGGTGAAGCTCGCTTACGCCTTTTGACTATTGCAACCTACCCTCACCCAGGCGATGGACATGCATCAGTTTATTCGGTGTCAGATTGCTAGAGGCATACACTGTAGTACCGAACATGCGGAGTACCATCATGTTCGACTTCAGGAAGAGGCGAAGAGCCAAGCGCAAGGTTTAGTAGTACAAGTAGTACTACTACTAGAACCGCATGGTGGAGCGTCTGTACTATTTTTTTTTAATCTCTGATAAAGTACACATTTATTCGGGAGGAGGGCGGAAAATGGCAACCCAACATGTAATGATGATATCGATCAACCATGGTCGAATATATCTTGGCCTCCGAGCGAGCCCGTCTGTGTGTTCTCGCTCCTCGTCTCTCTCAAGGAACGGCGGGTTGGCCATTTTGCTGTCCATTGAGATCGGTTTGCTCACACTCTAGTCCCACATGTCAGTGATATGCCAATAGGAGGTGCGTTGACCGACTGGCCATATGTGTACTTGTTTTTGCACCTTCATACTACTCCTCCCTCCGTCACAGTTTATAGGGCGTGTTCCATTATGATGCATTTCTCTCAATGCATTTCCACCACCAGAGAGACTTTAGACACGTTTGGTTTAATGCTCAATCAATTAGGGCGTGGTAACCGCAATCAAGTGCACAATTTTCTCTCGATGTAGTATGGAGTGGAGTAAGTGCATGCATGTGTGTACCCAGATTGGAAGCACTGCATGCATGTGTGTACGCATTATTTCCTCTAGTAACAGACAGTGTGCTATAACTACCAATGCTATGTTTCAAGCCGATCGCTAGTAGCCTTGGTCCAAGAAATTTTTTCTTTTTCTGAAGCGCGCTCTATAAACAGTGACGGATGGAGTAGTATGAGCGGATTCGAACAAGAGCGTATTGATGGTTGCTTCTTCCGAGCAACTTACAATGGGAAAGATGGGGCTTATGATTTGACTGCTCATTACTCACTATTAATGCGGCGTAACGACCATGCTGAGTCTCCCATGCGGTTGTGCACTACTCCCTCGGTTCTTAAATATACTCCGGAGTATTTGTCTTTCTAGAGATTTCAATGAGTGACTACTCAAATATTTGTCATTTTAGAGATACAAATGGACTACTACATACAGATGTATATAGACATATTTTAGAGTGTAGATTCACTCATTTTGCTCCATATGTAGTCACTTGTTGAAATATCTAGAAAGAGAAATATTTAGGAACAAAGGGAATACACATACGAAGCAAAATGAGTGAATATACACTCTAAAATATGCCCATTTGAAATTTGTAAAAAGATAAATATTTAGGAACGAAGGAGTATAATTTTGTGCATGGCACATGGACCAAGATGCTGAAGAGGCTTCTGGCAATGCTATCAAGATTCCAACATTTCTTTACACAATTGACGTACTATACAAATAATTTTCTAGCGACATGAAATTGTACAATGGCGTGAGCTTTCAGCTTTTGTTTCGTGTGTCTTGCCATCGATGCTCTTTCGGAAACAATAAAAAACTAACTTCCTTGCTAATGCATCTCAATTATTAGCAGATCAGAGCTAATATTTACATCACAACTGAAGATAAAGTTGTGAGAAGGTGTTAAATTAAAATTGATCCATGCTTTCATTGGAAGCAACGCCCCCCTCTGTCTAAATCAACAAGGCATGTTGGGAAAAAAAGTAGCTGTCTGGAGCATGCAACATTCCGATTATTTTGTGCAGTTCCACTAAAATAGAGCTGAGTGTCCCTGTTCCAAAGATATTATGTGTGATTACGATAATAGAGGACTGCCGATCAAACAATAAACACACAAATAGAAGCCGGTCACCTTTGCAGTCTCTCTTAAGACTAACTAGTTGGAGAAGATTAGGCTCGGAGCTGGATGAGGAGGATAGAGCAAAACCAATCTCGGTTTGTGCAGTTGCACTGAAATGTAGAGATGTTGTCCGTGTGACATTTAAGTACAACTGCACAAAACACTCTTAAGAAAAAAGTGATTTGTGTAGTTCACCAAAAGGTCGCAATAGCAACGAGGTGAAATGGATAGCCCTGTTTGCAAAAAAGAGGTAGAAAGGAAACAATTACTGGCCAATAACAGTTGATGACACATGCGACGACAAAAAAGAAGCATATTCCTTGTCCTAAGGGAAGATAACAACACGGTTGTGTTTGTCTAAAACGGTGTGAGGACGAGATTGCAATATGGAAAGTACACCGGACGAGCTACGTTTTGGGCAAAGAACTATAGAAGATCCACATGCAGCGACGTGGGAAGATGGGCGGTGGAGCAAGGCCGGAGGGGATACCTGGAGGTCGTCGGGATGTAGCTAGGTGAGTGGCGGCGAGCGGAATCTGCCCATACTGCGGCAGGGAGCAGGTGGCGTAGGCCCTACCATGCCAGAGCTTGGTCAGAGAGAACGACATGTATCTCAAATCGGGACGTGCTGCCTCGGCACTGTTGAACGGGGAAATGATGCACATCCTCCCTTTCCGCTGGTGGACGGGATGCGATCGGATCAGTGACCAACGGTGAGAGAGAGAGAGGCCACCACAGCCTTGTGTGAGATACTCTGAAGAGAGAAAACCAGGCAGGCATACTCCATTGTATATAGTGAAGCGGACTACCTTTTTCTCCATAAAATCGTTTTATATTCTATGTACGTGCCATTGAGCGATATAACTTTATTTAAAAATAACGCGCCAATGCATCAAGTCGAACTTTGTTTCGTGCACACGTCGTACACAGCCTCCGTAGGTAAACAACCGCTACACGCGTTCAAATTAGCACGTGGGCTGCCATTTCGTACAGAAATGAGCTACCTATTCTCTTCTTGTATACGTACACCACCTATGTGGGGTTGTGTGAGAGAGATACAAACGTAGAGAGATATAGTGTGTGGGTTCATGAGAGTTTTTTTGGGAAGGGGGGTCAATCAAAAAATGTAACATATGCAATGTGTGTGAAATAGAGTCCTGGATATATCAAATATATAGAGGGGGCGATCTACGAGAAGAGAGTGGAGGTATCATCGGCTTGAGGTGTCCATAGAATCAAAGAGAGGGATGATGTGTGTGTGTACGCGCGCGATCAATGAAGAGTGCCATAGAATTTGTATGTGCCCACGTCAAAGATATAGAGTGGTTGGCCTACTGGAACATGAGAGGGGACAGGTCCAGTTTGTCTCTGTGGCATGGATACCTACCTACAGCGCTCGACTATCAGTGTGTGGTGGGGCGGGGGGGGGGGAGGGAGGCCTAATTAACTATAGAGGTACAATGGTTGGTATATGTGTGGAGGACGAGAGAGGCGTACCTCATGTATTAAGGGAGATCGATCGACATCCATGCATATGTGTAGGAGAGGAATAAGGTTGGGAGAGAGACAGAGCTAGAGTGTTGGAGGGGGTGGTAGTGGAGTTGCTTCTAACAAATGGTGGGATAGGCTTGCTAGACAAACAGAGGGCACGCCTGCAATATCAATAAGAGAGGGGATGGCTGCCTGTCTGTGCACGTGCGTGTGAGAGACGGGTTAGGAGGCATGCACGAATGATGAGGGGGGACGATATGGCTGTTGTAAGAAGATGTAACTACATAGGAAGATCAATCGTCCTTTGTGAGAGAAAGGAGAGACATAACTTGTGAGGTACATCGATCGATGGGGGGGGGATAGTTAAAGTCGACCTAGGTATATGTTGGGAGATCGATTGGTATACATACATGTGTGTTTTAAAAACAAATGAGGCACGAGGAGAAGGATAGAGAGAGAGGGATGCATCTAGGAGGTGGTGCGAGAGGCATACTACATCAAGGGGGAAGGCGTGTGCGAGTACGAGATAAGAGAAGAGGGGAAGATTGTGTTTGTGCTAGGCACACCTGGCTAGAGAGGCATATTGATCGATGTGTGCCGTAAAGAAGGAGCTGGGGGGTGTACACACACCATGGGTGAACGACCTAAACTGAAAAGACGAATTTGCACGATGGAGCTAGAGAATGCTGAGGGAGGGTGAGAGGGATGCTGGTGTGTGCATGCACGAGAGAAAGTTAGAGCTTGCTACAAAGATAAGAGGATTGTGTGGGTGTAAAAGACGAATAGAGATCATACTTCATTATAAAAATCAAATTCGGATATTTGAAGAATTTATCATAGTGTTTTAAACCGACGCATGTGTGAATCTATAATACCTAAATAGTTCATCCCCACTACCCTATTTCCCTAAACATGCAAGCTATCCAACTCAGCAGCCTTGCCACATCAGCAATAACTCTTATTTATCTTCACTTGCCAACTTGCCACATCAGCAAAAAAATTCAACAAGCCGTGTTGTCATTTGTTTCAGGGTTAACAAAATCATGCTGGTAGCCGAAGCGTGCCTCTTTGGGCTTCCGTAACAGATGAGGCAGAGTAATAAGCAATAAAGAGAAGCCCAAGAGAAGCCCACCGATGGATCTCTCTTATCCCTTCCTCTTCCTGGTAGCAGAACAGACGATGCCACCCACGCACCATGGATGCCCTGCAGCCGACTGCTTCGGCGTTCTTCCACGCGAGCGAGCAGAGGCACCCCATGGCGCCTCCTCCTCTCCTTCTCTTGGCGCGCGAAGACCTCGACGGAGCCACCTCCATCGCGTCATCGATCTGGCCGCCGCCTCACCTGCGGCTCGATCTTATCTGGGAGAGATGGTGAGGGGTGGGGGTGGCGGAGTAAGGGGAGCCGGAGAGGAAGATCCGGTGCAGGACTCCCACGCTGCAGACTTGAGGCAGCCAACCACGGCCACGTCGATGACTCTGCCTCCTGAAGGACGACATCCACCACCTCCCTCCCTGCCGCCCAGAAGTGACGAGGTTGCCGCCTCTCGGCAACTTTCTGTGCTCTCGCAGAAATTCCCCTTCAGATAGTGGAGCGCCGTCGCTCCCATAGTCTTCAGCATCAGGTTGGCGTCTGCACCTTTGCTTCAAAATTGTGTCATGCCAGCCAGTTCATGCAAAGTTAATCTGACGTTCCCTCTTGCATTATATTGGTCTCAAAAGCACATGTGTTGTATCATAAAGGATTACTGATCCATACCATTATGATTATTTCAGTGTCATCACAGATCCGTTCTCTTTTTCATGAAGTTGGCTGGGTGCTTTGGCCACATGACAACTTCCATTTGAAATATAAAATATATAAATCAGTGAAGTTGATGTCATACAACTCATGTTTCGTCACTGTACGAACAAACTTTGAGATCTATATTGCCATCCCAACAGATCAAGACATGGATTACATATTAAAAGTGCATCAATGTTTTGTCGTTTAACACCATGTGTGGATATATCATTGACAACCAATGGTTTTTTATGCTTGAAAAATACTTCATCGCTGCAATATGATGGTAAGATATGTTTTGTTTTCCTCTAGAGAAACTTCATAACTCAAAAACGGTTTTATTTTTGTAGCATTGTAGAGTTCTTTTGAGCGTATGCGATTCCAAATCATATTCTGATTTTTCATTCACAATGCTTTCTTCATTCCCATTATCTTGACCTTCATGGTAATAATTTCCACCTAAATCTAGCAAATAATCACCGGTTATGTATAGTTCAATATTTGTGCATCACCAGTTGTAAAGGGTTCAGTATATCAATTCGTTGAAGTTTGTTGCTATATTCATATGTACATTTCTATCAAATGTACATGATTTCATTTTTGTTGGTGGTCTAGATTCATTGGATTATTCTATTTTTTGGTCAATTTGATTGTGGGAATGACCCAAAATTTGTCAAAGGAGCAATGGAGTGGGTGCTCAAATCTTCATCTTTCGGCTGCTTTAAAATGATTCGGCATCTGCAAGTAATGTTCCCTTCTTATGTGAGTAAGGTGGGGCAAAATCTTCATGAAATACTGTAGAGAACTAGGACATTACCAATCTAGGTGCCATCAGCTTTGTGACCATGTTTATTTCTCTGACTTAAAATTTTGTTGCCTTTTACTTGTGGTCTGGCAAGGGATTTTTTATGTACCATCTCATGGTGGTATTTTTTTTCTTCTAACTGTATAATTCATCTATGCTGAGAATACATGCACAAATAAAGTGGGTTGTGTTCTTGCCCCGTTCTGCTACTTGATGCATCTGTCTATTTTCCTCCCATGTCATAATTGTCGTGCGATCAATCTTTTTGTTTGGAATACTAATATATCTATTGCTTTTTTTTATCTTTTTGTTGATCTATTCATCCAAAAATATATCTATTGCTATTTTGTACAACCATGAGCTTCCTTATTGATATATATTGTTACTAATCCCGCAGGGCTCCTGATTCCATGGCGTGCCTTAGTCTTTTGGCGGGCATATTTAAAGTTGAGGGATCTTTTATTCCATTTCAATTTTCTTTGGAAATCTTCTGCCGGCTCAAGTGCTCATGTCAAGGAATATAGCTGTATTTTTCTTGGATTTTTCATTTGCCTTGCAATGCTAATGGAGAAAAGGCAACAAAAACTATTCGAGGGAGAGATTGTTAACGAATAGATCAACAAACTATTTGTCATGGAAATTGCTATTTGGAGACCTGGTGCATTTTGAAAGTATGTAACGACCAAGTCTTTGATTGTGCACTTGCAAACTTTGGTTGGTGCAGGATTCCCGTTGTTAGCAGTAGCACCTACACATAGAACTGTACTGGAGAGTGAAAAGTAATTTGCTCTTTCCCCATTAACTCATAACATTATTCCATGTGACTGAAAGAGTGATCTGATCATCAAAATTATCATTTTACATGATCATCAAAGTTTATCCATACATTCCCGTAGCAACGCGCGGGGAATCATCTAGTATATATAACGGTTATACACATGGTGTGGTTATGAACATGTTATACTACATATAATATATTTTATATCTACTCTTATAAAAACGGAGTTGTTGATGACGGTGTGCCTGCCATCCTGCAATATAGGCCATCAGATTTATATCTCACGGATAGGAAGGGAACTATGGCAATTTTGAAAAATGATACCCACACCCTCTCCATATTTGCAAATTAGGCCTCCCCTTGATCATGTTGATGTTCTGTGGAACGCATGGGCATCTTTCTAGTACTACGTATTATTATACAGAACATTGGTTATAATTTGGGCTAATTTGTGGCTGTTGCAGCTCAGGTCTAAATACTTGTCATAATGTAGGGGACGGGGCACTATACTTTGTGTGATAAACACGGTGTACGTGTGGAACATGGTTTAGATTATGAATATATAGTTAGTACATCAAATGTACTATTATTTGGAATCAACATCAAGTGTATTAAAAAAATAGAATTCGAGTTCATGTAGTACACATAGTTCATATCTATCTCTATAGTAATCATGTGGTGTGTTATTAAGGTAATACACGAATGATGTTTGAAGTTGGCAACAATCATGATTGTAGATTCTTATTGAAATAGAGAAACGAATTCAAATTCAGTTCGAATTGCAGCGGTAGTATAGACATTTGGAATGCACTAAAATGTTGGTATGAGTAGGTTACATGCATTATACAGCGAGCGAAAAAAATTTAATTGGACATAACATGGATTCATACTCCCTCCTTCCATCTATATAGGGCGTAATGCATTTTTTAAGACCGCCTTTGACTATTGACAAGATTAATAGTACATGACATGCACAATGTGAAAATTATATCATTGAAAGCTCCTTTCATAGACGAATTTAACATTGTGCTTTGTGTAAGTTGCATGTCATATATTATTGCTCTAATATTTGGTCAAAGTTAGCACCGAAATATGCATTAGGCCCTATATAGATGGAAGGAGGGAGTCGCTTTGAATAACATTTGTATAGTAAAATGGGGCAAGACTCTCTCTTTGTGTGGTGTGAATAGTTCTATTTTTTGTTTTATTTTTGGTTGAGGGAAGTGTGAATTGGTTTGGTATGCACAAGTTCAATATTACACGTTAGGCTTGTCCCTAAAATTCAACCGGTGCCTTGTTATATCCTGAAAATTCAGATATCGTGCTCCCAAAACTGGCACCTTCACAACCCGCGCCTTGCCTGAAATTACAACGCGCGCGAAAACTCCCTCCAGCTGCCAAATCCCAATACGTGAAATCCCGCTTCTAACCCTGAGCTGAAAGGGCCGCTAGTTCAAATGGTGGGGGTACTTTTGTGACACACCCTACATTTTGGACAAGCGAGTCACTAAGTCATGGTTCACCCCCTCCCATCGCCTCCTTTTCGCCATTCAAAATCCCAGGCCGCCATAACCTCTCTGCTCCAGCCGCAAAACCCCACCCTCCTCTGTCCGCTACCTCATTGCTGCCCAGCCGGAGCCTCTTCCCCAATGACGTCGTCCATCGCAACAGCTCGACGTCCCTCGTCCACCTTCCCGGATGAGGATCCGCCATCCATCCGTCGTCCCGCTGGTTCAGCCGCCCCGTACTCCACCTCCAAGGAGTTGCTCCGATGATCGCCTCATCTATCACGGCTGCTCCATCCCCACAGCGCCGCCATAACCTGCTCCACCGGAACCACATCATCCTAACCAACTCCTCAGACGAGGCCGAGGCCTACTCGGCGCCACCAAAGAGGTTGTACACTCATCACATTACACCTTCTCCTTAACTCGATCTCCCGGCACCGACGGTGGTCCATCCCGCACCCCCATGGAGCGGCTACCTTGAAGCTGGCGCCGCGGGCGACATATCCACGGCGGCCCTCCCCCAGTGCGAGGCCCCTTCGGCGGTGGCGTCCATACCAGCCGGATCTGCTGCTGCTACTCCAGCTCTAACTCGCTCGCTCACGCTGCTACTGCTCCTCCGGCTCTCGCTCGATCACTCGCTCGCCCAGCTGCTGCTGCTCTGGCTGTCGCTCGCTCGCTCGCGCTGCTGCTGCTCCAACTCTCGCTCGCTGGCGCTGCTGCTGCTGCTCTCCCT
The DNA here is from genome assembly GCF_018294505.1 of Triticum aestivum. Classification (NCBI taxonomy): domain Eukaryota; kingdom Viridiplantae; phylum Streptophyta; class Magnoliopsida; order Poales; family Poaceae; genus Triticum; species Triticum aestivum. The sequence continues at coordinate 193,811,247 of NC_057810.1, read as the reverse complement.
TGCTCGTGGTGCTGCTCTGCTTTGATTTAGCTACACTTCAGTCGACTGAATCGACTTTTGGGTCAGTCGATTTTCGGGGGGTGGGGTGGGGGGGGCTCGCCGGAGTTAAGGAAGAACCACCCGCAGTGGAGACGGGGGCTCACCAGAGAGGTACCCCACTCTATATCTCAGGGTTCAGGGTGGGGGCGAGGGGCCTAGAGGGCTCGCTGGGGCGGCGGCGGACCGGCGGTGGGGAGTTGTTTCGGGGCGAGGTGGTGCTGGGGCCGGTAGTTCGGCCGGTGGTAGCTGACGGCTCAGGGGGGTGCAGGTTGAAGATGAACTGCAGGCCCTCCCTGAACTACATCTCAAGTGCCTCTCTACTACCATTGCGTTCAGTTTCAACAGTAACATTCAGATTGCACAGTAAATTTCAGTTTCGACAGTTAAGTCCAGAGTCAACAGTCTTTACCTCATCTGTTGTAGTCAGGTGGTTTTTGGTGATGTAAATTTTACATCTATTTTACATCATCTATTGGAGATGCTATTAGAATCCCACTTGAGATTGACGATGTCTGTCTTGTGCTGCTTCAGCCTTGACGTCTTACGGCTCACCGGAGCTGCTCCAACGACAGAATGATCCATCACAATAGAGCAGTGCCCTGGACGCCGTCTACAGATTCCTTAGATCTTCATCCACACCTCCGAAGGCCACCTCTGCCTCAACTGCTTCAGTCACCAAGCCAATGATGTTGAGGTCCACACGGCTACGGCAAAGAGGTTGTACACTTGTTCCATCACTTATTACTATACATGCATGTTGATCCATTAGGGCTATTTTGGTTCAACGAAAAAACATAGCAATAGGGAATTTTCCAATGGCACTCTACTATTCAATTATTCATGCATTTTGTTGAAAGTAATGAAGCAAAACATCCACCTGGACCTACTTTTCAAAATCCTATGCATGAAAACAAGACCAAGTGCATTAGTGGCAGAATAACATTCTAACTGTACACGCTTTCATATGGTTTCACTTTATTTTGGCCTTGTTTCTTTGCATTCCTCTGCTCTTCCAATTCCTGTAAACCAAACACCCAAGTTGACAGAAATCCTGTGTTTACACATGCTCTGTTTACCATGTGCATTTCTATCCTATTATGGTGTTTTCCCTATCCCTGCATTTTTAGAATCATGCAAGCCAAATGAGCCCTTACAGAATCACTTCAGTTACAGGTAGGTGTCGAATGGAACTGTGTGTGGTTTGTCCTGCTCCTGCCGCGACATCGTCCACCTCACCTGAGCTGCTACATTCACAGAAGTATCCACCAAACCAGACATCACGACTCTTGACAGTCTTTCGCCACCTCAGATCTCCTTCCTTGCCGCCGGCACCCACCGCAATGGCATCACCATCATCGACTCAGCAGATGAACCTGAGGAGTACACGGGTTCACAAGAGAGGTCGCACTCTTTTGTTTCTGCTTATGTTATGCATTGCTTAAAATTACCTGCTACTTTATCGTCCTGCTCACCTCTTGGACTCCAAGTCAGGTCCAAATTAATGTTCAAACTTGAGTTCTAAATTAGTTGTGGGGCACATATCAAGGCAGCAATGAATAGTATCTTTTTCTAATATCTGGTTAACCTAGGGTATGCCTATGTTGTTCATCTTGGGTGGGAAACACATAGTAAAGCAATCATCTTCTGTCTTTTTATTAAATTAAAGCAATCATCAGCCTGCTATCATTACTTTTGGATCCATCCACTTGTTGTTACCATCACTCTAAATTTCTGCATGCTCTCCTTACATAATCTCACCATATTTTTTTCGTATGCATGTCAGATATTGTACACAGCCATGCTCAACATGTAGAGAAAAAGAGAAGAGTTTTGCGCGGCAATACAATGTCATGTAGACATTGCTCCATGGTGGGTTCAATGGCAAACCCTCCCCACCCCTCTCCAGGTTGTAATCCAGAGGAAGATATTTGTTCTGAGGTGGATTTAGATGCCGCTGACAACTCCTATTTACCCCCAAGGTGTTTGCTCTACCTTGGCATGATGATGTTAGTCATATCATGCATATGTCGCCTTGCAGCGCCTACTTTTGACATCATATATGTCATCTGCTTAGTTTAGACATGTTCTATAATGCCACCTATTTAGTTTATATATCATATATGTGAATTATGCAGTCTCATGTCTTTTAGCTAGCCATAATATATGTGAAATGTGCAATGCCATCCTGTTTAACCAGACATCATATATTTGAATGATATCTTGCCCATCCTTTCTATGACGCCCCCGATTCAATCGTACACTAATCATACACACAAACGTGTACGATCAAGATCAAGGACTCACGGGAAGATATCACAACACAACTCTAAAATAAAATAAGTCATACAAGCATCATAATACAATCCAGGGGCCTCGAGGGCTCGAATACAAGTGCTCGGTCATAGACGAGTCAGCGGAAGCAATAGTAACTGAGTACAGACATAAGTTAACAAGTTGCCATAAGACGGCTAGCACAAACTGGGATACAGATCGAAAGAGGCGCATGCCTCCTGCCTGGGATCCTCCTACTACTCCTGGTCCTCGTCAGCGGCCTGCACATAGTAGTAGGCACCTCCAGTCTAGTAGGAGTCGTCGTCAATGGAGGCGTCTGGATCCTGGGCTCCAACGTCTAGTTGCAGCATCTGAGAAGAAAGGGAAAGAGGGGGGAAAGAGGGAGCAAAGCAACTGTGAGTACTCATCCAAAGTACTCGCAAGCAAGGATCTACACTACATATGCATGGGTATATGTGTAAAGAGGCAATCTCGATGGACTGAACTGCAGAATGCCAGAACAAGAGGGGGATAGCTAGTCCTATCGAAGACTACACTTCTGGCAGCCTCCGTCTTGCAACATGTAGAAGAGAGTAGATTGAAGTCCTCCAAGTAGCATTGCATAGCATAATCCTACCCGGCGATCCTCCCCTTGTCGCCCTGTGGAAAAGCGATCACCGGGTTGTTTGTGGAACTTGTCTGGGTGTGTTTTATTAAATATCCAGTTCTAGTTGTCATAAGGTCAAGGTACAACTCTGGGTCGTCCTTCTACCGAGGGACAGGGCTATTCGAATAGATAAACTTCCCTGCAGGGGTGCACCACATAACCCAACATGCTCGATCCCATTTAACCGGACACACTTTCCTGGGTCATGCCCGGTCTTGGAAGATCAACACGTCGTAGCCCCACCTAGGCACAACAGAGAGGTCACCATGTCGGTCTAAATCCTATGCACGCAGGGGTCTGGGCCCATCGCCCATTGCACACCTGCATGTTGCAAGGGCGACCGGAAACAGAACTAGCCCCCTTAATACAAGAGCAGGCTTACGTTCCAATCCGGCGCGCGCCGCTCAGTCGCTGACGTCACGAAGGGTTCGGCTGATACCACGACGTAGAGTGCCCATATCTTCCCGCGTAGTTGGTTAGTGCGTATAGGCCAGCGGCCAGACTCAGATCAAATACCAAGATCTCGTTAAGCGTGTTATTTTGAAGAAACCGCGGACGCCGACCAGGGCCAGGCCCACCTCTCTCCTAGGTGGTCTCAACCTGCCCTGTCGCTCCGCCACATAGTAATAGTCGGGGTCGTTGGGAACCCAGGCCCACCTCTACCAGGATGGAGCCACCTGTCCCTCCAGCCCCCACATCAGAATCACCTGCGGGTACTCAACGAGCTGATCCGACTTTAGTCGCCATCTGTATAGTATGTATTTGTGTATAGTATATACCCGTGATCACCTCCCGAGTCATCACGGCCCGGTAGAGGTGGGCCAAAGGCCTAACGGGCATGTGGGTGCGGGCGCCTGGCGCGGTTGCTGGGCACCCGCCCAGGTCAACAGGAGAGGAACGGGGCGGCCTCAGCGCGGCCGACAAGCGGGCGGCACCCGCTCCAGCAGAGGCGGGGTGCAGCATCGGCCGGCCGGGGGCGCGGCCTCATAGGAAGCGTGCGATGTGCAGGCACGACTGGCGCTAGCGGGCAGGGGGCGATAGTGGGCGCACGCAGCTGCGAGGAGCCACAGCCAGGGAGACTGTGCGTGGGGTTGTGTAGGGGAGCACCCGGGCGACGGCGGCCATGGGCGATCGAGCGCGGGGGAGACAGAGAGGAGGGAGTGAAGGCTGTGGCCTCACCGGGGGCGTAGGGTCAGGGCAGTGGGGCGCGGGGATAAGGCGGAGATGACGGCAACGCGGTGACGGTTAGGCAGTCCGGCGGGGAGGAGTCGAGGGCGACGGGGCGGGGCGTCTCACCGGGAGCGGCCGCGGCCGGGTTCGGTGCGTGCCGGCGGGACCCTGCCGGCATGGTCCGACGACGAGGTGGGCTCGGCGAGGGGCGTGAGCCTGGTGGCGGGGATGGGAGGTGCCTGCCGAGGTGGGCAGCGGGGCTCTCGGCGACAATGGAGAACGAGAGTGAGCGGCGGGGTCGTGTGGGCCGATGGGGATGGGCGTCGTGGGTTCGTTCCCCCGATCCAGATCTGGATCGGGGAGGGGGAGAGAGCGACGTGGGGAGTGGGGGGATGTGTGCGGTCCGGAGTTAGGGTTTCCTCCCGGAGGGGATATGGAGGGGGGTTTGGGCCGGTCTGGTTCGATGGCCAGCTGGGCTAAGGCCCAGTGCGCGGGGGGGGGGGGGGTCCTTTTTGTTTTGCTTTGTTTTATTTCTTTTTTTATTTATTCTTTCCTGTTTTGGTTTAGTTGCAATTTATTTTAGTAAAATATACACTTAGTATCTAAATTAGTATTTCAACTTAGTCCACAGTCACAAAAAGTCTAGACCCCAAATAACTTAGTTTGACATTTTATTAATTATAAAAGGTATTCAAATAATCGTTTTTTCTACTGTTTTACTTAATATAATGCACTTACATACTTTATAGAAGTGCGGTTTCTTCACCAATATTTAGTATGGAATATTTGCCACAACCCAAACATTTTTGTTTTATTGTTTGAAAACTTTGTTGTCTGGTTTTATTTTTAAAACTTGAAATTTGAATTGGGTATCGAACTGACGAACTGACGCGAGTTTATCAACAGTAACCGAGGTGACGTGGCATCATTAGCGGAGGTTCATTGTAGCTTAACTACCCGGGCGTCACACTTTCCTTCATTACATGTCCATTTGTTGACAATGTTTATACATTAAACTACTCTTCCTGTGAATCAGCCATTTGGCTGGGAGATGGAAACATCTGGAGTGAAAACAAGGCCTTCAGATCAGACAGTGCTACCTGTCGAAGCAGATCTATTGTTGGGTCCCAATAGCTCCTCGGATATGGATTTAGAGGCAGATGACCAGTCCTATTCCCCCACCAAGGTGTATGCTCTAACTTGGCACGGTTATACAACTCATATCATGCATATGGTGTCTTGCATTGCATAGTTTAGACATCATATACACAATATTTAACACCATGTTCTTAGTTCAGACATCATATCAAATGCCCTCTGTTTAGCATATAAATCACATATTGATATGTCTCCAACGTATCTATAATTTATGAAGCATTCATGCTATTATATTATCTGTTTTGGATGATTATGGGCTTTATTATACACTTTTATATTATTTTTGGGACTAACCTATTAACCGGAGGCCCAGCCCACATTGCTGTTTTCTTGCCTATTTTAGTGCTTCGAAGAAAAGGAATATCAAACGGAGTCCAAACGGAATGAAACATTCGGGGGAGTTATTTTTGGAACGGAAGCAATCGAGGAGACTTGGAGTAGACGTCAGGGCAGCTTCGAGGTGGCCACGAGGCAGGGAGGCACGCCCTACCCCCCTGGGCGCACCCCCACCCTCGTGGGCCCCTCATGGCTACCCTGACCGACGTCTTTCACCTATATATGTCCATATACCCTAAAAACATCGAGGAGCACAGTATATCGGGAGCTCCACCGCCGCAACCTCTATGGACACCAAAAACCAATCAGACCCTGTTCCGGCACCCTGCCGGAGGGGGGATCCCTCGCCGGTGGCCATCTTCATCATCCCGGTGCTCTCCATGACGAGGAGGGAGTAGTTCACCCTCGGGGCTGAGGGTACGTACTAGTAGCTATGTCTTTGATCTCTCTCTCATGTTCTTGAGGTGATACGATCTTGATGTATCACGAGCTTTGCTATTATAGTTGGATCTTATGATGTTTCTCCCCCTCTACTCTCTTGTGATGGATTGAGTTTTCCCTTTGAAGTTATCTTATCAGATTGAGTCTTTAAGGATTTGAGAACACTTGATGTATGTCTTGCGTGGGATACCCGTGGTGACAATGGGGTATTCTATTGATTCACTTGATGTATGTTTTGGTGATCAACTTGGGGGTTCCGTGACCTTGGGAATCTATGCATAGGGGTTGGCACACCTTTTCGTCTTGACTCTCCGGTAGAAACTTTGGGGCACTCTTTGAAGTACTTTGTGTTGGTTGAATAGATGAATCTGAGATTGTGAGATGCATATCATATAATCATGCCCACAGATACTTGAGGTGACATTGGAGTATCTACGTGACATTAGGGTTTTGGTTGATTTGTGTCTTAAGGTGTTATTCTAGTACGAACTCTATGATAGATCGAACGGAAAGAATAGCTTCATGTTATTTTACTACGGACTCTTGAATAGATCGATCAGAAAGGATAACTTTGAGGTGGTTTCATACCCTACAATGATCTCGTTGTTTGTTCTCCGCTATTAGTGACTTTGGAGTGACTCTTTGTTGCATGTTGAGGGATAGTTATATGATCCAGTTATGTTATTATTGTTGAGAAAACTTGCACTAGTGAAAGTATGAACCTTAGGCCTTGTTACCTACCATTGCAATACCATTTGCGCTCACTTTTATCACTTGCTACCTTGCTGTTTTTATAATTTCAGATTACAAATATCCATATCTACTATCCATATTGCACTTGTATCACCATCTCTTCGCCGAACTAGTGCACCTATACAAATTACCATTGTATTGGGTGTGTTGGGGGCACAAGAGACTGTTTGCTATTTGGTTGTAGGGTTGTTTGAGAGAGACCATCTTCATCCTACGCCTCCCATGGGTTGATAAACCTTAGGTCATCCACTTGAGGGAAATTTGCTACTGTCCTACAAACCTCTGCACTTGGAGGCCCAACAACGTCTTCAAGAAGAAGGTTGTGTAGTAGACATCAAGCTGTTTTCTGGCGCCATTGCCGGGGAGGTGAGTGCTTGAAGGTATATCTTTAGATCTTGCAATCGAATCTTTTAGTTTTTTGTTTTATCACTAGTTTAGTTTATAAAAGAAAACTACAAAAAATGGAATTGAGTTTGCCTCATACACTTCATATTTTTAATATCTTTCGTACGTATTATGAAAAGGAAAATTGTGCTCAAGTGCTAGAAGAAGTCTATAAAATGTTTGGTACTAAATCTTTGAATGATGAGCATGATTGCAATGTTGTTAGTATGAACTCTTTGAATATCCATAGTACTAATGATGATTGCACTAATTATGATGAAAATGTCTCTTATAAGCATGTCAACTTTTGTGGAGTGCATAGAGTTTGCAAGTACACACCAAATAGGGAAAATAGATTTTGCAAGAGGCATAAGTATTTAGAAACTAAATGGTTGCAAGAAAGGCTAGATGTTTGTGCTGAAAATTTAAAATTTGTTTGTCGTACTTGTGAACTTTGCAATGAACATGGTCATTTACATCTGTGATGCAAATTGTTTCATGATCAAATCATGTCCAAAAATTGTGATGATTTGATTTCCCTTGCACATCATAATGAACTTAGTTTGCTTTTGGGTTATGAAGAAATGAAACGTTTAACTAAGTATCTTGCAGAATTTGCCCTTGAAAAAGTTCTTGATTTTGATCTAGAGGAAATTTATATGTACTGTGCGGTGAATGGCATTGAAAATCCTTATATTTCCAATTACATAAAATCAATAAAACAAATAGAAGATGAATATAATACTAATTAAAGGGAAGATACTTTCCAATATCCTCCTATTATTTCTTATGATGAATCAGGTAACGAGGAGGAGCTTTCTATTCAAGCAATCTCATTAATAAGGAGCTCAAAAAGGAGGGTTAAACCCACACATGATGTGAAGAAGAAAAAGAAGAGACAGAGAAGCAAAGGTATAAAGGTATCCCTCTCAAATAATGTTGCTCCTATTACTCATTGTGATGATGATAATTGCTATACTATTGGTGCTATCCATACTATTAATGATGAGAGTGATTATGATTATGATATGAAAAGGCCCAAGCTTGGGGATGCTATGTTTGATGACAATGACATGTTTGAGAATATATTTGCTGAAATTAATGTTTGTCCCATGCTTGGGAATGTTACGTTTAATGAAGATGATATTTTTTGTCCCCCAAGTTTTGATGAGCAAATTTATTATGATGAAAGCATGCCTCCTATCTATGACGATTATTGTGATGATACGTATGCCATACAGAATAAACATAACCATGAAACTTGTCATCATGATTTTAATTTTCAATTGGATTATGCTTCACATGATAGTTATTTTGTTGAGTTTGCTCCCACTACTATTGATGAGAATAAATTTGCTTATGTGGAGAGTAGTAAAATTTCTATGCAAGTAGATCATGAAAAGAATGCTTTATGTGCTGGTTATATAGTTGAATTCATTCATGATGCTTCTGAAAATTTTTATGAGGGAGGAACATATGCTTGTAGGAATTGCAATAATATCAAGTTTCCTCTCTATGTGTTGAAAATCGTGAAGCTATGCTTGTTTTGCCTGCCTATGCTAGTTGATTATTGTTCCCATAAGTTGTTTGCTCACATAAACCCTATGCATAGGAAGTGGGTTAGACTTAAATGTGCTAGTTATATGCTTCATGATGCTCCCGTTATGTTTCAATTCTTATCTTTTAAGTGAGCATCATTGTCATCATCATGCCTAGCTAAAAGGCATTAAAGAAAAGCGCTCATTGGGAGACAACCCAATATTTACCCTTACTGTTTTTGTGTGTACACATGATTATGCTACTGTAGTAATAATGTTCTATAGCTTTTGTTTCAATAAAGTGCCAAGCAAGACCTTTAGGATAGCTTACGGTGATAGTTGTGTTGATCCTGCTGAAAATCAGAAACTTTGGCACCCAGTAAATTAGTTTTGATAATTCACAGAAACATGCTTTTGATCTGATTCATTTTTCTATGGATTTGTACACAAATTTCTTAGGACTTACTAATTTGGTAGAATTTTTGGAGTTACAGAAGTATTCTAATGATACAGGTTACTACAGACTGTTCTGTTTTTGACAGATTATGTTTCTGTGTGTTGTTTGCTTATTTTGATGAATCTATGACTAGTATCGGAGGGTATGAACCATAGAGAAGTTGGAATACAGTAGATATTACACCAATATGAATTTAGATGAGTTCACAACAGTACCTATGTGGTGATTTATTTTCTTATACTAACGGAGCTTACGAGTTTTCTGTTGAGTTTTGTGTTGTGAAGTTTTCAAGTTTTGGGTAAAGATTCAATGTACTACAGAATAAGGAGTGGCAAGAGCCTAAGCTCGGGGATGCCCAAGGCACCCCAAGGTAATAATCAAGGAAAACCAAGAGCCTAAGCTTGGGGATGCCCTGGATGGCATCCCCTCTTTCGTCTTCGTCCATCGGTAACTTTACTTGGGGCTATATTTTTATTCACCACATGATATGTGTTTTGCTTGGAGCGTAATTTTATTTTGTTTTGTTTTGCTTGATGTTTGAATAAAATACCAAGATCTGGAATTCTTAAATGTTAGAGAGTCTTCACATAGTTGCATAATTATTTAACTACTCTTTGATCTTCACTTATATCTTTTTGGGGTAGTTTGTCATCTACTCGTGTGCTCCACTTATATCCTATGAGTAAATGGTTGAATGATTTGAATATGATAAATCTGAAATTATATATGTTTCTAAGAAGTAAAGGTGGCAAATTTATTGAAGGTTAGAAAACATTGTATTGGTCACTTGAACAATTCATGAAAGAATATTGAAGGAAGAGAGATTTCACATATAAATATACTATCTTAGACATCTTCTATGATTGTGAGCCCCATTAATTATTTCCAAACCTGAGCAAATTAGTTGAAATTGGACAAGGAAGACAACATAATGAGTTATGCTTGGGTATATTTGTATAGAAGTTATATTGTTATAGATCCTCCAACATGTGGTGCTTGCTATTTAGAATCCTTTGCTAGCCAAAATATCTGTACTAAGCGGGAATACTGCTTGTGCATCCAAATCCCTTGAACCAAGTTTCTTCCATGAGTGTCCACCATATCTACCTCTATGCGGTATTTACCTGCCATTCCAAGTAAATTTGCATGTGCCAAACTCTAAACCTTCAAGTAATAATCTGTTTTGTATGCCCGAATCGCTCATGTAGCGACTAGGAGCTGTCAGTATCTTCCATGTTAGGTGGGTGTCGGTGTCAAAACCGGCGGATCTTGGGTAGGGGATCCCGATCTGTGTGTCTTAGGCTGATGGTAATAGGAAGCAAGGGACGCAATGTTTACTCAGGTTCGGGCCCTCTCGATGGAGGTAAAACCCTACTTCCTGCTTGATTAATACTGAAGATAAGTGGAATACAAGAGTAGATCTACCACGAGATCGTAGAGGCTAAACCCTAAGAGCTAGCCTATAATGGTATGATTGTAAATGTGATCGGCCTTCTAAGGACCATCCTCTCTGGTTTATATAGACACCGGAGAGCTAGGGTTTACATGGAGTCGGTTAAAAGGAAAGAGACATAATATCCGGATCGCCAAGATTGTCTTCCATGCAAAGGAGAGTCCCATCCGGACACGAGCCTAAGTCTTGAGTCTTGTATCTTCACGCTTCTATAGTCCGGACGATGAATATAGTCCGGCTGTCCGGATACCCCCTTATCCAGGACTCCCTTAGTAGCCCCTGAACCAGGCTTCAATGACGATGAGTCTGGCGCGCAGTCTTGTCTTCGGCATTGCAAGGCGGGTTCCTTCTCCAAATACTCCAATGTTCCCATCATGATGAACAGTGTCCGGCATATTCATCAATGTTGTACTCCTCGGCTTAAGTGCTTCAATAATGACCATTTCCACGTGTCGAGGGAATGCGAGGAGTCAAGGCATTTTTGCATTTTCCTCCCTCAGTCCTTCAGGCTAACCATCTATTTGAAGAGACGAGGATTCCCAGATCCAAACCTCACTCTCCCTTCTCGAGCAAGCATCCAACAGAGCGCCCAGAAAAAACCACCCCAACATGGCCGGTCGTCGCAACTCTTCTGCTTGCTCCCCTTGCCCCAAGCGGGGGGACTGGGGAGAGTGTTCAGTTTCCCACAGCCGTTTGGTAAAGTTACACACCCAAGGGCTCCTCCCGCCAGCGTTCATGATCCCTGTCCGAGCCGGAGTGGCCACCTATAACGGCGGAGAACAAGCGGAGAGATCCCCCAATCCATCTCCAGAGGAGCGGGCATGCTTAATTCCGCATGTGTTAAGGGGCGTTGGGTTTCCTATTCACCCGTTCCTTCGCGGCCTTCTGGAGTTCTATGGCCTCGAGCTGCACAACTTTACCCCAACCTCGTTACTGCATATACCAGGGTACGTCGCCCTTTGCGAGCTATTTCTAGGCTGTGAGGCCCATTTCAGACTGTGGAGAAAACTTTTCTTCCTTGTCCCCCGCAACCAGGGAGAATCCCTATGTCAACTGGGCGGGGCCAAAATATGGCGTATCGCTGAGACTGGATACCTATCCGGTACTCCCAAGAAGGCACCAGATAACTGGACTTCAGAGTGGTTTTACATCAACGACGCTCCCCTTCCGGATCCAGTCCGGACAGGACTCCCCAAATTCAATAATACCCCGCCGAGGGCACGTATAAGCTGGTGCCCCCACGGTCCCCAAGAAGAGGATTCCAGGGAAGTACATTTCCTAATGACTAGGATAAAGTTACTGGCAAAATCCAGACTGACGATAGTCGAGGTGATGGCAATATGCATAATGTGGGGAGTGCAACCACTTCAATACCAGAGCAATCCCATGTGGCACTACAACGGAACAAACGATGCCACCCGCTGTGGCCGTAAGGGTCCGGACTCCCCCGCCACACTGGCAAGGATATTGTCCGACCTGTACAAAGGAGAAGAGGAAGAATTCCTTCATATCAAACCGCGAGACGGATTCTCCATGTACAACCCCCCAAACTGGGTAAGTCGTCATTTATTTCATAGATTCACTTATTGTGGCGAACTTTGCTAATGTTATCTGCATTTTCTAAGCAGGAACTGAGGAGGGACGTGGAAGGAATCTCCAGCCCTTCCCTGCAGCCAGAGGACCCCGAAAGGGCCCTGAATCCGGGACTCGAAGAAGACCCCGATGCGGCAGTGGAGCTTGTCGACAGGATATTTTATCGGGAGAGCCGTGACGGTGCCCCGGTAGCTATCGTAGCTGATTATCCCGGACTGTTACCTTCGTCGCGCGTAAGCCAAGCCAAAAACTCGATCCTCCAAAGAGGATTCTTTCCTGGTGTCACACCTTATCCCTGACATGTCGCACTTTCACAGAAGCGACGTACGGAGCGCAGGGCCGAGCCCCTAGGGACCCGTCAGCCACAGGTGTTCGGATTGGGTAGGCTCAAGAGGAAGGAGATTAGAACCGACACGCCTCTACAGAGGTAAGAAAACAATTTGTCATGTAATTTGTTGTCGTTTGAAGTATAATAGTGCCCTCTGTACATCTTGGCAGGAAGAGGAAAATCCGGTCAGTATCCGAAGATCCTGCCAACCACGCCTCCACCAGTCGGGCTCCAGGACCAACTCCGAGAGATGAGGCGGACGTAGAGCCGACGCCACGTAGTCCTCCGACAGAGGATGCAGACATGCTCTCTGCCACAAATTCGAAGGTAGAGAGCACCATGCATCATCGGTGTCGACGGGCCATGCTTCGCAACAACATCTTTTCCGAAGAGGCATTTAATGCCTTCAATTGGGGAGACGCATACATCCGAGCTGCTCAAAGCGGACTCGCTCGGGCGACAGTCCAGTATACCAAATATATACGGGTAAGAAAGCTTTTATTAGCATATATATAGCAGTAGCCCCTGAGACTTGAAACGGTTGAAGCAACAATTTTAAGTATCAATTCATGAGCAGGTTCTTGTAGATAAGAATGAGCAATTATCTCGGGAGCTAGAGGAGTGTAAGACCCAACTGAGGGCCACAGTTGCCAAGCTAGAGGAATCCTAGAAGGCCTCATGTGGTGATATTTATCCGAATTTTATGAAAATGCACTAGTTGGCAACTGGCTAGTATGACGAATTTAACAGAAAGTTCCGCAGACAACCCCGGAGTAAATCCGGAGGGCGGCGGGGATGACGAGTCGCATCTCCAGAGGCAACTAAAGGCCGGTGAGCGCATTCTGGCGCAAGTGAAGCATGATAAGAATATGCTCCAGGATGCCAATGTTCGGCTGGACGTGGAATTAAAAGACGTCCGTGCACAGCTGGCGGACTCTGTGAAGGAGAACAGATGGCTTCGCCGCGGCATTTATCGTAAGTGCCTAAACGAACTGTAGTATAGTTCGGCGAGGAAGCATATTGAAAAAGTTATCTTTGCAGGAATGCTGATGGGTTGCCCTGAGGAGGAGATGCCCGCTTCTGCAGGTGATTTACTACAGGAACTCTCACAACTGCACAAGCGAGCTCATCAGGTGATGCAGGGCATTGCGCGGTCTTTGTGGCCATCAAGCTCCCCACCAAAGGGCATAGGGGGGCTTGTGGACATGCTTTAGGGAGCATGGCAGCGCTTCCGTTTGTGGAAGATATCCGCCTGCCAGCAAGGTGCAAGAGAAGCATGGGCGATGGTGAAGACACGCTACACCAAGCTGGACCCGAACCATATGGCCGAAGTTGGACCGGCCGGGCCAGATGGGCAAGAAATCCCCGTGAGTGTGGTATATGACTAGGTGGCGCTAGCCGCAAAGTATTCTCAACAGGATTGTAGGTTAGATAGCCTATTGGATGGTATAGAGGATGAATATAATCAGTCCAAATGACTGTGTAATTCGATGGACATAAGTAGCCCCTAGCCGGATTAAAATCATTTGTCGTGGCGGACCTTTTCGCTTCAGCCTCCGGATCCTAAAGTCCGGGGTGTGTCCGAATACCCGCTCGGTTATATAAAACCGGAGTATGCATGGAGACCAGGCGTAGGGGTCATAAGTGCTTGAACAGACAAGTACTCAGCTAGTTATGTTATATTACATGGTTAGCAAGAAACATCTTCCAGGGAGAATAGTTCCGTTAAGGGTTCCTTTCCCTGGGTAAGCATGTGTCAAGGCACATGTCCGGACTGCAAACCAAAGCGCAGGATACAAAGCTTCTGGGGATTACTGTAATAATAAATGAAGACATCTTTTGTTCACCGACCGAATATTCTCTTAAGGAAACTAGCTTTCGGCTTCACCCAGTGTGAGGTACACATCCGGCTCGACCGGCAGTAACAATCGCAGAGGTGCTCCCCTTATGCCCTAGCCGAATTAACGGGAACGTAGGGCATAAACACAGGAGCCAGGCAACCCAACTTGGCCACGTCTTAAGTCATATCGATGCATATAATGGTGAAGAAAATGCACACATGGAAAGAGAAACGCATGTGTGGCAGGCAAAAAGCCCTGAAAGTAATTTATATTAAGCTTCCATATAGGAAGCCCCCAGGTAAAGTTTACACACATAGTGCGGCTGGAATAATCCGGGAATCCGCACTGTATTGAATACTGTGTGTGAAAGGGAAGGGATTGAGAAAGGAAAAAGGGGAAAAAGGGGGGAGCATAATTGAAAAAGGAGGGTTAAGGAGACGAACACTGAGTTCGGTGCCAGGCGTAGAATCTCCGGAGTCTGGCCGCGTTCCATGGGTTCGACTCGAGTCTGTTATTGGACGCATTATGTAAGCGGTACGCTCCTCCGGTGAGAACTTTGTCGATGATGAAGGGGCCTTCCCACTTGGGTTTGAGCTTGTCCTTCTTCTTCTCTGGTAAGCATAGAACGAGTTCGCCAATATTGTAAGTTTTGGCCCGCACTTCTTTGCTTTGGTATCGTCGAGCTTGTTGCTGATAGTATGCGGAACGGGCCTTAGCGACACCACGCTCCTCCTCCAGGGCATCCAAATTATCCTGCCAATCTAACTCGGCTTCCTTCTCTTCGTCCATGCGTACGCGTGGTGAATCATGTATTATGTCGCATGGTAGTACTGCTTCCGCGCTGTACACCATAAAAAATGGTGTGTATCTAGTGGTGCGATTTGGCATGGTCCGCAACCCCCAGAGTACGGAGTCGAGCTCCTCGACCCAATGAGTATCCGACTCTGTCAAGGATCGCACTAGTCTGGGCTTGATGCCGCTCATGATGAGACCATTTGCCCTTTCGACCTGACCATTTGTTTGAGGGTGGTAGACGGAAGCATAGTCGAGCTTAATGCCTATTTTGCTGCACCAAGCCTTCATTTCATCGGCTGTAAAATTTGAGCCATTATCGGTGATGATGCTGTCGGGGACACCGTATCGGTGTACGACCCTGGATATAAAGTCTATGACTGGTCCGGATTCGGCCGTTTTCACTGGTTTGGCTTCTATCCATTTGGTGAACTTGTCAACCATGACCAATAGGTATTTTTTCTTATGGCTTCCCCCTTTAAGGGGTCCAGCCATATCCAGCCCCCAGACCGTGAAGGGCCAAGTTATGGGGATTGTTTGGAGAGCGGTAGGGGGCATATGACTCTGATTGGAGAAGAGTTGGCAACCGACGCAGTGTTGGACAAGGTCCTGTGCGTCTGCTCGGGCCGTCGGCTAATAGAAACCTGTACGGAAGGCCTTGCTGACTAGTGCTCGAGCCGCAGCGTGGTGCCCGCCCAGTCCGGCATGGATCTCAGCTAAGAGCTGCCGCCCTTCCTCTTTGGAGATGCACCTTTGGAGCACTCCGGTAGCACTTTTCTTACAGAGCTCTCCTTCATGGACTTTGTAAGCTTTAGAACGCTGGACAATGCAGCCTGCTTTGTATTGGTCTTCAGGGAGCTCCTGCCTATTTAGGTAGGCCAAGAAAGGCTCAGTCCACGGGGCGATGACAACCATTATTTCATGGGCTGACGATGTTATTTTGGTGGTAGAACCTCTGACTATGTCTGATAGTTTAGAATTTGGGGATGTATTTGTATTGCCGGATTCCCCTTCCCATTCCACGGGTGGCTTGAATAGTCTTTCCAGGAATATGTTTGGTGGGATGGGGTCGCGTTTAGCACCGATGCGAGCAAGGACGTCCGCCGCTTGATTGTTTTCTCGAGCCACATGGTGGAATTCGAGCTCCTCGAACCGAGCTGACATTTTAAGGACGGCATTGCGATAGGCCGCCATTTTCGAATCCTTGGCGTCAAAGTCTCCATTTATTTGTGATATTGCGAGGTTTGAGTCTCCGCGCACTTCTAGGCGTTGAATGCCCATAGAGACTGCCATCCGAAGACCGTGCAACAGAGGCACGTATTCGGCTGCATTGTTGGAGTCTGTGTATAATATTTGGAGGACGTATTGGACCGTGTCTCCGGTGGGAGAGGTCAGGACGACGCCTGCTCCCAATCCGGCCAGCATTTTAGAGCCGTCGAAGTGCATGATCCAGTTAGAGTACGCGTCGTACTCTTTAGGGAGTTCGACTTCTGTCCATTCGGCGACAAAGTCAGCTAATACTTGCGACTTGATAGCCCGCCGAGGCTTGTATGTTATGTCAAACGAAAGGATCTCGATGGCCCATTTGGCAATCCGGCCCATGGCATCACGGTTATTTATTATGTCATTTAGCGATACTTCGGAGGCCACCGTAATCGAACACTCTTGAAAGTAGAGTCATAGCTTCCGGGATGACATGAAGACCGCGTATGCTATTTTTTGATAGTGTGGGAATCGGGATTTGCATGGGGTGAGGACTGTGGATACGTAATAAACCGGCTTTTGTAGCGGGAATTTGTATCCATCAACCTCTTGTTCGACGACGAGTACGGCGCTTACAACTTGATGTGTTGCAGCTATGTACAGCAGCATAGGTTCGCCGATAGTTGGTGCTGTTAGGACTGGATTACTGGCCAATAAGGTCTTTATTTCATCTAGTCCGGCCGCGGCTGTGTCCGTCCACACGAAGTGTTCGGTGTGCCGAAGGAGGCGATAAAGAGGCAATGCCTTTTCTCCTAATTTGGAGATAAAGCGGCTTAAAGCAGCAATGCATCCAACTAGTTTCTGGATGTGTTTGAGGTCTGTTGGTATAGCCAACTGTGACAAAGCTCGGATTTTTGCCGGATTAGCTTCAATTCCACTATTGGAAACGATGAAGCCCAACAGTTTTCCAGAGGGGACACCAAAAACGCATTTCTCCGGATTCATCTTGATGCCGTATGTTCGTAAGTTGTCGAACGTAAGCCTCAAGTCATCAATTAGGGTTTCGACGTGTCTTATTTTTACGACTACGTCGTCCATGTATGCCTCCACTGTTTTGCCGATTTGCTTTTCCAGGCATGTTTGAATCATGCGTTGATAGGTTGCTCCGGCATTCTTAAGCCCGAAAGGCATGGTGTTGAAGCAGAAAGGGCCATATGGCGTTATGAAAGCTGTTGCAGCTTGGTCAGACTCTGCCATCTTTATTTGATGGTATCCAGAGTATGCGTCGAGGAAACACAGCGAGTCGTGTCCGGCTATGGCATCTATAATTTGATCGATGCGAGGGAGGGGAAAGGGATCCTTGGGGAAAGCCTTGTTAAGGTCTTTGAAATCGATGCACAGGCACCAGGATTTGTCCTTCTTTGGTACCATTACTAGGTTCGCCAGCCAATCCGGATGTTTGATATCTCCGATGAATCCGGCCTCAAGTAGCTTGGCTAGCTCCTCCCCCATGGCTTGCCGTTCGGGCTCCGAAAATCGCCTTAGGGCTTGTTTAACAGGTTTGTATCCCTTAAGTATGTTGAGGCTGTGTTCGGCCAATCCACATGGGATGCCCGACATGTCCGATGGGTGCCAGGAGAAGATATCCCAATTCTCGCGCAAGAAGTCGCGCAATGCGGCGTCCATAGCGGGATTCAGATGTGTCCCGATGGAAGCTGTCTTCGTGGGGTCCGTTGGGTGGACTTGGAATTTGACTATCTCATCTGTGGGATTGAATGAGGTGGACTTGGGTCGCTTGTCGAGTATCACGTCGTCCCTGTCCATGGTGGCTTGTAGCATGGTTAATTCTTCTGGCACTAGGGCTTTAGATAATGCTTCCAAGGCCAGCACTGCGGTTTTGTTTTCGGCGCGGAGTGCGACATCTGAATCACTAGCTAGAGTGATGATTCCATTGGGTGCGGGCATTTTAAGCTTCATGTACCCGTAATGGGGTATGGCTTGAAAGCTCGCAAACGCGTCCCACCCTAGAAGGGCGTGGTATCCGCTGTTGCAAGGAGCCACTTGGAAGGTGATTTGTTTGGACCTGTAATTCTCTGGGGTACTGAATACCACATCGAGTGTGATTTTTCTCGCACACCATGCCTCCCGACTAGGGATTATTCCCCTGAAGGTCGTGCCACTTTGTTCAATGCGGCTTTTGTCAATCTCCATCTTCTTGAGTGTTTCTTCATAGATTAGGTTTAATCTGCTTCCGCTGTCCATGAGTACTTTAGTGAGCCGAAAGCCATCCACTATTGGGCTGAGGACCAGGGCGGCCGGCGCCCGGACGGACTGGAATTGGGGTTCGTCACTAGCGTCGAAGGTTATAGCGGTGTCGTTCCATGGATTTACCTTTGCCACATGGCAGATTTCAGCGGAGCTTCGATGCGCTCGCTTGCGCCTATTGTTTGAGGCGAAGGTCTCGAAGACCGTCAGCACCGTATTGTGTTCCTTGGCGGGATGTGGTTCTGCTTTATGGCTCTCGAGGAGATCCTCGCCACCCTTAGCTACCTGCCGGAGTATCCAACATGCTCTGAGGCTATGGGTCGGTGGTGCATCCGGCGTGCTGTGAAGCTTACACGGCCCGTTGAGCCATTCCTCCAATATGTTTCCACGCCCTGGGGCGGGTTTTGGTTTCTTGGGAATTGAGTTGGTCGACTTAAGAGAGTTCGGCCATTTAGTTTGGACAAAGGTTCCGGTGAGGGTCGTACTGCCCAAAATTCTGTTTGGGTTTTCCAGGCACTTTCCATCGCACAGTACTTTTGTACTATGGTTGCTAAGTCTGTAAAGTGCACTATGTCACGGTGACTTATAGCATTAAGGAGTCCTTTGTTTGTGCAGTTCTTGCAGAAAAGAGAGACTACGTCCTCCTCGTGGTAGTCCTTGACCTTATTAAGAGCAAGGAGGAATCTGGCCCAGTAACGATGTACCGTCTCCTTGGGTTCCTGCCGGACATGGGAGAGACGGATCAAGTCCGATCCGGCGTCATTGGTTGAATCCAGATTTTGATCCGATCTGATGCCCAGGGGCACGGGAAGTGCCAAGCCTGACAGTTTGGGATCTGGAGTATTACCTGATCCCCTTGGCCCAGCGCCCGATTTTAAGTCTGGGACCTGGGTCACGTATTCCTTTGGGTGGGTGTTCGGCTCACTGAGTTCAGTGACCCGGACATAATTCGTCCTTAAAGTTGATGAGCAACCACGTGTCGTTTCTCCACTACCGCTATCTCATGGGTGGCCGGCGGGGATCTAATGTCCCTCTGGTCGGGTTTAAGCCCAATCCGGTCATAGTTCGTAGCGACTCCCAAAGCGGCAATGCGATCCAAGAGCTCGTTAAGAGAGGAGAGCTCCATCGGATCCATCTGTTCGGCAAGCTCTGAATCAATGCGCAGGTTATGCGTGATGACCCAAGAGGCCATCGTCGGTGCGACAGCTGATGGGACGGTCATAACGAAGCCGCCAAGTCGGAGAGTCTGCCTATAGCCAGCGCTCTCCCACAGGTGATGTCATCCTTGACAACGAGACGAGCCATCGAGCCTTTGCAGCGGCGACACAGAGGAACTCTCAATGAAAGCACCAATGTAGGTGTCAAAATCGGCGGATCTCAGGTAGGGGGCCCCGATCTGTGTGTCTTATGCTGATGGTAACAGGAAGCAAGGGATGCAATGTTTACCCAGGTTCTGGCCCTCTCGATGGAGGTAAAACCCTACTTCCTGCTTGATTAATATTGAAGATATGTGGAATACAAGAGTAGATCTACCACGAGATCATAGATGCTAAACCCTAAGAGCTAGCCTATGACGGTATGATTGTAAATGTGATCGGCCTTCTAAGGACCATCCTCTCCGGTTTATATAGACACCGGAGAGCTAGGGTTTACATGGAGTCGGTTACAAGGAAGGAAACATAATATCTGGATCGCCAAGCTTGTCTTCCACGCAAAGGAGAGTCCCATCCGGACATGATCCGAAGTCTTGAGTCTTGTATCTTGACCCTTCTATAGTCCGGACGATGAATATAGTCCGGCTGTCCGGATACCCCCTTATCCAGGACTCCCTCAGTTGGTTATTCTCACGATGAGCGGACTCCGCTCATCATTCAAGAGAAAATGGCTGGTAACTGGGATGCCCAGTCCCATGATCAAAAGATCGAAATCAAATCAAAATAATTGCAAACAAAACTCCCCCAGGATTGTTCTTATTTGGAGGCACCCGTTGTTTCGGGCAAGCCATGGATTGATGATTGTTGGTGGACGAGGAGTAAAAACTTTACCATTATATTTGGGAACCACCTATAATGTATCTAGTATGGAAGAAACTGGGAACTCTTGGTTGTTATGTTGACAATGAAAGCATACCTCTCAAAATTATTTTCATCTCTGTTTAAAACCTTTGAGCTCTGGCACCTCTACAAATCCATGCTTCCCTCCACGAAGGGCCAATCTTTTACTTTTATGCAAGAGTTAGTAGTATTCCTTCTCATTCCAACCTACTCTTTAGTTGGCAAGCATCATGTGATAGGGAAAGATCTAAGCATATATGGCCATTCAAATATATTTGGTCATGAATTATTATTGTTGACAATTATCTATATGATAAGTAAGTTGGGAGGCGAAACATTACACCCCTATCTTTCTATGTGTTCGATGGATGTTGTTTGTTCTAAAAATATGCTTTGAGTGGTAGCAATCATGGAAGACTATATGATAGTTGAGTACGTGGGATTTGCTAAATCAAAGCTCTTAAATAGACCCTTCCTGAAAATAAGATGAATTGCAATTGTTTGATGACTGAGAACATAGTTTGCTAGTTTTCAAGAAAGTTTATGGTTTATGCTTTAACATGTGAATAGCTTGTAACTTGATCATGAGAAGTTTTATGAGATGAGCTACTGTTATGACATATAATGATGCTAGAAATGGTGATTGAAATTATCATCCATAGCACTCACACTTGCCTTGAGCATTTTAGAGTATCCACTTCAAGTTGTCCATGTACCATGTAAGCATCCAAGAAGTCCATAACCGCGGACCCGGCTGTTCGAATAGATCATGTTAACCCTACATGGGTGTACTTCTTCACACATGCTCTCGCCACTTACCGCCATGTACACGTCATGTAACTCGACAACCTTCAAGCGGAAGCCTGGCGAGGGTGTCGGCCACGACCTGACTAACCACACAAGACTCTAGTCCAGGTTTATCGCCTATTCGGGTTCCATCCGCAAGGAGATCCGACCGAGGTTTCGCTCACGGCCCCAAACAATGTGTACAGGGTTCCCGAGCCCACCATCCGGGTGCCACTCGGTACACCAGGCCACGTGTGCCAAGTCTGTCCCAAGCCCACCCTGTCGGGTGCCACTTGGTAGAAAAATAGCACTACCTAAAAACACCAGAAACTAGTTGCGACTCCTGGACAAAGATCAAGTGGGTTAATAAGTCGAGAGGGGCACTTAAGCATTCCAATGTGTGGTAGTAGCTAGTCATTGGACAACATACACAGAACTTAGTGCTTAAGGATGGTTACAATGAGACAACCCACCATATACTCCTACATGGCCTCTCACCACTACCTTTACCAAATCGTGTTCACACACTTAACTCTCAGCATCAGAACAGATCGTAACACTCCAATTCATTCCCAATGAATCAGACCTGACACACTCTAAGCAATAGCAGGCATGGCATGGTAGGAACACAACAATGTCTTCAATCAACTCCTACACATGCTAGTGGGTTTCAACTATTTACTGTGGCAATGACAGGTCATGCAGAGGAATGGGTTCAACTACCGCAACACAAAGTAGCAATTGAATCGTTGTTGTCCTAATGCAATAAATGAGAGTAGGAGCGAGAGAGTAGGATTGTATCGGAATGAATAAGGGGGTTTGCTTGCCTGGTAGATCAACAAGGAAGGCACTCCTCCTCAGACAGGTACTCTGGAACACTCTCCGGAGCAGGACCTATTGAGAAGGAACGGTGTCGACAATCAAAACACAAGCATATGCAACAATATGATGCATGATCATGGCATGTAGATGTGATGTTGTTTGAGCTAATGCAGCTAGCAATCATTTGGTTGAAGTTCATTTGAACCAATAGTTCAAATGCAACTCCAAGTTAAGTCTCATATATGCCATTTATATTTTTTTACCTATACAGCAGGTTTAGGTGGGTTTTTCATGCATGAAACTGGTACAGATGGATAGATTGAGTTTTTCTGATAATTTTTCATATATAAATTATTTTAAACTGAGCTATGGTTGAATTTCTATGATTTTTTGAAGTTTAGACAAAATTTTGGAATTTCCTAATTTAAATTAAATCCAGAAAAAGAATAACTGCGTCAGCATTACAGATGCATGACGTCAGCGAGTCAACCATGGCTGACCGGGTCAAACCTGACGTGTGGGGTCCACACGTCAGTGACATGGGGTTAAACAGGGTTAGTTTAAACCTGATTAAAGGATTAGGGGCGCCGGGGCCCACTGTCAGTGTCAGGGTTTAGCTTAATTGGTGATTAGCCTTAAGCTAATCACCTGGCAGGCCGGGCCCGCACGTCAGGCCGGCGAGGTCAACAGGTCAAAACCCGCCGGCGTTTAGCCGCCGACGAGGCCGAACATGGCGGAGGGCTCGAGATTGTCGCTCTGGCGACCATTTGGGCGGCGGAGACCATCAGCGAGGAGCCCAAGCTCGCGCGCATCCAGGGGGGCCAGCGGAAGGGTGTGGGGTAGCCAGAGTTCGCCGGAGCAAAGCTCGCGGCAGTGCACGGAGCTCGGGCTCGAGCGGCCGAGGGGCTGGAGGGCGCAGAAGGGCAGGGGAGTAGGGGGAGTCGACGACGGGGCTCACAGCGGTCTTGATGGCGTCGTAAGCGAGCTCGGGGAAGGCCGGACGATGGCGTGGCGGCAAGGACGATCTCCGGCGGCCAGAGGCGAAGATGGCGATGTTGACGGCGTTCCAGGACACTCCGGCTTGCGTGGCTCGGCGGAGAGCTTCAAAGCGAGGAGGCGGAGCTCCTGCACGTGTCGGAGAGACGAGGGGGAGGGGGTCGCTACGGCAACGGTGGCCGGTGGCGATGGTGGCGCTCGGCCGTGAGAGAGAAAGCGAGGGAGAGGAGAGGAGAGGACTGGGGCGAGAGCGAGGGAGGCTTGGGGGTGCGTGGTGACGCGCGCGTGATCCAGGCGACGAGGGGGAGAAGCATGAGGTTGCGGGGAGACGTGGCCACGGCCGGCTGTGGCACGACCACGCAGCAGCTCCTACTGGCAGGAGCTTGAAGAAGCTCCTGGCAATTGGGTTGGGCCGCCTGCTGGCTGGGCCAGCCTGTTGGCCGCCGGGCTGCATAGTGCCGGGCTGCACAGGTAAGCGCCAGGTAGGTTTTTTTCCCATTTTGTTTTCTTTTCTATTTTTCTGACATATGTTTTGATTTAATAAAAATACAAAATCATTTTATTTCTTATGCCAATTTTTGCAGGAGCTAGTGGTATTATTCCAGGGCTCCTCAACAAATGGCATAATTTTTGGACATATATTATATATATAACAAATATATATCCAATGCAAATAATTATGCATTAATTCCAAATGCCCAAAATAAATACTTATGAGCTCCAAAAATATTGGTTTGGTTTTTATCTCTGTCCAATATTTTCAGAGGGAAACATGAGC